>NC_056737.1:923691177-923956177 GCF_019279795.1 Protopterus annectens | reverse complement strand
GATTTCCTGACTGTTGTGGTGATGTGGTTATCGAAAGTGAGACCACTGCCCATCTGTGTCCCTAAGTCTCTTATCACACTTTCAGTGTTTACTGTACTGCCACCTACATGTTAATTCACGGGTACATGTTTTTTCCCAAAGGGGATAACTATACATTTCTTGGCATTGACCTTGAGCCCATGGCTCTGGCACCAAGCATCTGTTTCTGTAAGGCCCTTTTGTAGAGTATCCACATCATTTGGGGATTCAGTAATGGCTCCCAGTTTGCAGTCATCTGCAAACTTTGTTAGCCAGAGTCCCTTAATGTTGGCCTGTACTTCAGAGAAGTAGATGCTAAACAAGAGCGGTCCCAGGACTGAACCATGAGGTACTCCACATGTCACTTGTCTGGAGCTGGATTTGGAGTCGGCTACTTTTACAGTGTGGGTTCTATCTTTAAGCCAGTTAGCAACCCATTGGGTGACGTAGGGATTAATGCCCAGCTTAGTAAGTTTATCTATGATTCCAGAGTGGGGGATGGTGTCAAAGGCCTTGGCAAGGTCTAGATAGGCTGTGTGAACCACCTTACCCTTGTCCATGGCTCTGGAGACTGATTCGAAGAAGTCAATCAGGTTCAGGAGACAAGATCGGCCCTCCACAAACCCAAACTGGGTGGGTCCAGTGTTTGAAGGTTACCAATGTCTTTGTTTATATGTTCCATGATAATACGCTCCATGGCCATGCAGATTAGGCTTGTCAGACTGATGGGACGGTAATTTCTGGGATCCAAAGTGGATCCCCCCTTGTGGAGTGGGATAACTGTAGCTCTGCGCCACTCAGTGGGCACGAAACCAGAGGTGAGGCTATGATTAAACATGACACTTAGGTGAGGTGCCAGTTCATATTGTAGTTCATGTAGTACACAGCCCGAAATGTCATCTAGTCCCATGGATGCTGTATTCTTAGCTCTGGAGAGTGCGTTTTTTACCTGTGTGGCCGTTATTACCGGAATTTGGCAATCATCCAGTATTGAGATGGGCCATTTATGGGGTGAGAGGGGGGTGAAGCTGGCATTGAATCGATCTACCAGGATATTGGCAATATCCTTGGGATCAGTGTATTTAATGCCATTCTGTTTTAGCTCAGAGCAGATCTGAGCATTGCCATTTAGATTCTTGACATAGTTATAGAATGCCTTGTGGTTGTCTTTGGAATATTTGGCAATTTTATTTTCGTAACTAGCTTTGGAGGATATTATGAGGGATCTCAGTTTCTTACTGAGGCTGGTAAGGGAGTTTTTTGCATCCTGGGATTTTCCTCTTTTCTGCAAAAGTTTCTTCCTTTTGTTGTAAAGTTTGTTTGTGGCAGGGGACCACCAGATTGGCTTCCTTTTTTTGGATGAGAGCATCTTGGTTCTATTTGGGATGGCACGATTCATGCATGAGTGGATGTGCTCGTACAGTGCCTTAGTGTAGGATTCAGCAGTTGAACTTTCAGTTCCCGTCTGCATGGGTGTCATGAAGTTTGTCACTTCTGACTTGAGTAGCATGAAGTTGGCTTTGGAAAAGTTTTTTGTGGAGGTTTCCTTACTGGGGGGTGGGGGTGGGATGTGGATGTTAAGGGTGATTAGCTTATGGTCAGACCTGACTAACGAGGGGGTGACCACAGGTGTGGAGCATCGATTTCCCATGTTGGTAATGACCAAGTCTAGGATATTGGAGCCCCTGGTGGGACTATGGATTAGTTGATCCAGGGTGTTGGAATTTATGAATTCCAAGAACCGTTGGGCAAAGGTGTTGGTACACGAGTAGTTTTCCCATTTAATGGCAGGGTAGTTAAAAATCACCCAGTATTAGGGTGTTTGGTTCTATCTTAATATTTTCCAGTATGTTTAGAAAGATGTAGTGAGAATCTTGGGGCATGGTGGGGGATCTGTAGCAAGCTACAATTTGGATTGCAGTCTTACCTAGTGTTAGTTGCACCTAGAGAATTTCAGACGCATTGTGTTGGGCAACTAGCCTGGTGGTGTGAAAATCCTTGGTGAATATTGACACTCCTCCACCTTTAGTGTTTCGGTCCTGGTTTGGTGGCCGAAAAGTGTGGCAAGAGTTGTAGCCTGGTATTGTAGGGGTGCTCTCTGGAGCCTTGAACCAGGTCTCAGTTACTGCACAGATATCTATGGTCTCCATTTTTAAGAGTGCCTCGAGAGAGTGCATTTTGAGGTTTAGACTTCTAGCATTGAGTAGCATTACCTTCAGATTTTGCATGCTTGTACCTGTTATGGTGGTGATTTTGTCCTTTGAACTTTGCCTAAAAAGGGAATTATAGGGGTGGCAAGAGCCTTAGCCAGTAACCTGAATCCCAGGGGTGACAGGTGCAGACCATCTCTGGCAAAGCATCATGGTCTGTCGATCATGTCGTCCCAGGCAGACAGATACTGGATCCCCTTTGAATGACACCAGAAGCTTAGCCAATTGTTGAAGTCAATCATTTTGTCCTTATATTGTGGTATCATTCTGGGTGAAGGCAAGACGCTACTAGGGTCATACTTGCCTGGGCCACATGATTCGAGAGCTCTTCCATGTCTCTTTTCATGTAGTCCATGGAGGTACGTCTCAAGTCATTCACTCCAACATGGACAATGACAGAGTCATATTTGTACTTGTTGTGGAGTAACTTGAGTGCATGCGTTATGTGGCGGATCCTGGCACCCGACAGGCAGCTGACTATAATTTTCTCCTTGTTCAACCTGGTGAGTGGGGCATCAGTGTGCCAGACTATACAGTCACCTATGACTAAAGTGTTAGGTACGTTGTCTTGCCTTAGGGTCTGTTGCTGGGTGGCACACTGGTGTTGTGAGCTATGTGACACTTTGGTTGTGATTGGTGTTTGTTTGCGTTTCAACTTCAGAGGTCCTTGTTGCTTGGGCAGGTTACAGTTAAGGGCCTCTGCATATGTGCATTTAGTGTTGCTATATGTGGGTGTTGATGGTGTGGGTTTAGAAGGGCTATGTGTTGCTTGAGGTGTAGTGTGGGTGTTAACCTTCTCCTCTTGACTGTCTAGCACAATCCTGGGTGGAGACAGCTTTGCTTCCATTTTGGCTATGTAACTGCATCTCTCACAGGTTGCAGTGTTGGGTGGTAGGAGGAGAGGGATGTCAAACATTACATAGCTCACTTAAGTCCTGCCTTCATTTAAACCTCATTCCTCCCCTGTATTCTTCCCACAATTCCCATCTTTTTCCTATGTAGTTTGTTCTTACCCTTTTTCTAAAGATCACAATTCCAGTTATTTTATCTATATTCACTACTTCTAACATAGATGGTTTAGATTTTAATTTCCATTTTCTAGTAATTGCTTTTTGGCAGCCACCATTAGACACAGCAAGGCCTTACCATGTCTAGGTAATTCCGATTCTGTATCACAGCTCAGAAAAATCATCTCCCTCGTCACACCAATCTGCTCACCCAGCATCTCTGACAGTGCATCCCCGCAGGGAATACTTAAATTCTGCCAACCACCACACTCCCAGAAAATATGCTTCCAAGTACTTCTTTCTTTCCCGTCACACCTCCAATATTTGCTGTCTACCCAAGGAAAAATTCTCTTGAGTTTATCTGGAGTATAAAAATATCTATGTGAACATTTCCAAGCAAAAATCCTAAATCTGCTAGATTTTGTTGCATATTAGAGAGACATACATATATCCTCCCATTGTGTCTTTGTGAATTGTTTATCCAATCTCTCTTCCCAATCCTTTCAACCTCGTCTGATTGACCCTTACAGTTACCATGCAATAGTTTATATGCTCTACATTTTTTAACGGTATTTTCTGTTTTAGATTCTACTAAAAACTCTACCAGTGCTGGCCTTTCGTTTAGTATCCCCTATTTATTTCTCTTTGCCTATACTCTGATATCAATCCTTGATAAGGAAGGCAATCTCTAACCTGCAAACCAAATAAATTATTGGCCTCTTCCCGTTCTATTATCTTTCCCTCTTTGGTTATTTCCCCCCAATACCTTGGTTCCTTTGCCAGTTTTCCCCAATAAATTCTGGCTTCTTCTTGTCTATTGTCTACATCCCTAATTGCAGTCATCCCTATTGGCTCTCCTTTCTCCATTCCCATGTTGGCTTAATTCTTGGAATACTTTCCGCTTTTTTACGGATATAATATTCTGTATGATTACTGTTATTCTTATTGAAGGCTTGCATCCAAAATCCCAGTCTCTCCTTGTTTCTTGACCCCCCCCCCCGTTTCAACGTCATCCCTTTCCACTTTGAATTATAGTTTACTATGCGTGCTATATGTAGGAGCCTTAACTGTGTAGCTCTGAAATACCCCTTCAAATTGGGTAATCCCAATTTGCCAGGTAATGGGTAATCCCAATTTGCCATGTTGTACTGGAAGAATCAGCTTATCCCACTTGACTCCTGCCGTCTTCCCCTCCCAGAAAAAGTCCTTCAGCTCTTTATTAATTGCTATCCACAACTTTTCCTCTGGTTGATAAAAATATGCCTGACTTGTGTATAAGACTAAAAAAGATTAAAGACATTTGACTGCTTGTATCTTACTATCTGTATGCACATAACAAAGCTTTCCATCTTATTGAACCTTTAACAAAATATTGGGAATATCTATGCTTACCAGCTGTGCAAAATTGAATGGAAAACTCTGATCCTTATCAGGACAGTAGTCAGAAATGTTTACTGTGTACTCAGGACCTCATATTGTTTTCCCTATCCCACCTTGCATTTACAAATGCACTCATTTTTCCAAATACTACTTCCAGTACAGACATACTATATCATCGAGTTTTCAGAAACTCGAAATTCATACGGTCAAGACAATATTATTGAGTTTCCAAAAGCTCCCAAGAAATTTTAAAAAATCTATGTTTTTTGCAGGGGGGGGGTGTTAGCTCCCCTGCACCCCCCCTCCAAATTATATACATACCAACTTGGAGACTACAGTACAGTGGGGAAAGGGTAAATTCCCTGATCCCCACTGTATGGGGAGCCCCTGGAGGATGGTCCTAGCAAAGCATGATTTAGACCTAGAGAAGGAATCTAGCTTATAGTGCTTTGCAAACGTATGTACAGAGAAGGTAGCTAAGAAGCATTGAAACTATAACCCACAATGCACAACAAAGAATGATGAAGTTTATATCAAATGGGATCACCCATTACCAACAGTTAAAAAAAAACAGATTATAGGTTCATAGGTAGGTACTAGGCTATTGGTCCAAGGGCCTACGTAAGCCTAGCCAACAATGTTCCCTGGCTTACGCCACCCAAAAAGTTATTTTCCTGTGCCACTGTCAAGCAGGGACACAGAAGTGATCCCCGGGGTGTATTTCCTATTTCCCATCCACTCATCAAGATTTTTCTTGAAGAGTGCTAATGAAGAACTTTGCTTGACATAAATGGGTAGCCTGTTCCAGAATATGGGAAGTCTCTGGGACAGGAATCTATCCCTCCAGCATGTCCTGTTTATTGTGGTGACAAGTTTTAGATCCCTAGGGTGTGTAGCTTGGAGGAATTGGGATTTCTTTAGGTGTAGAATATCCAACAGCTCTGGGTTTGACATAGCTTTATATGTTAGACAGAGATCACCTCAGAGTAGGCGATATGCTATGGAGTAAAGCTGCAGTTTTTTTGTCAGAAGTCAAAAAAAAAGATATAGTAATCCATGAAAAGAAGACAAACGTAGCACTTATCACTGAAATTGCTACACCCAGTGATTACAGTGTCTTATGCACAGACAGACACAAAGTTATAAAATACCAGGATTTGCAGGCAGAAATGAGGGTAATGTGGAAGGATACCCAGACTGTCTCAACAGTAGTAGTAGGAGCAATGGGTCTCATAAGAAAGAATTTACAGCCATATTTATAAATGTATATGCTACCAACAACATGTAACTCCATATGAATTACAGAAGGAGTTAATTCTGAGGACATCGTGAGTACTGCAAAGAGCACTTTTGGCAAACATAAAAGACAAACAATACTAATTTCACAAACCTTAATCATACTTTGATTTAGGAATGGGGCCCATTCTCATCATGGTACTAGAAACCCAAAAGACTTAAATTAAACTGGCACTATTGTGCACTTATTTATGTACAACAGCAAAGCATCATTGGTAATCAAAAGTCACCTACTTCATTACAAGAGCAACTTCTTACTTACATTGGAATTGCACTACTATATTATCCCATTAGTTATTTTTTAATGCAAGGTATTCTACCTTCACCATTTAACTGATAACTTGTCTTTCTTCGAAGTAAGACACTCCTACTGATGCATTTAACAAGAAAATACATTAGCCTATACATTAATATATGTAGTAAAGCATTGTGGGATCACTTTTTCATGATGTCATGGTAGGAGTTTTGGCATTGTTTTACAACAGTACCCCCCCCCCCCCCCCATGCACAGTAGCAAGGCCCTACCAAACCCCACCCAACAGGCTGCCCACATTAATAAACATGGAGATGGTAAGGAAGTCCGCATGAATATTCATTCATTATTACAAGCATGCGTTAAACAGTAAAAGTGAAATTAACATTGCTGGCAAAATTAGGGTTGCCACCTATCCGTTTTTTTTTCTGGACTATCCGGAAATCAAAATGGCTCTCCGGTAATCCGGAAAACACTGTACAAACTCAGGTATTCTGTTTCAAAAAAAGGAAAAAGACTATCAGAGTTTGTTAAATCGACTAATTTACTATGCTTTTACAGGAAAACATAGTAAATCGTCTGAAAGCAGGCATCAAGAATGGAAAAAAGAGAGCTGATGTCATAGTGATGTCACAAAATGGGCAGGACAAGAGCGGGAATGAGTGGGGTTACGGGTAATGCGAGGGGTGTGGCCTTACTCTGGTTTTAGCCACAATGAAAGGTGGCCACCCTAGGCAAAACAGAATCTTTTACTTTATCTTTTATAAGAGGGACTGGTCAGAGTATATTATTTTGTACTTTTTATCTTTTCAACACTGTTTTTTTTTAAGTTGTCACTGCCTAACAGTCTATTCTTTAAGTTCTATTTGATTTTCTCGTTATTGGTTGAATGTCATTGTTAAAATGAATAAACATAACATAATCTGAATCTGATGTTTTCAACCTCTGGCTTCAAGAGTTTATCCATGTAGCTCACAAATATTTTTTTTTTCGTGCGCTTTTTGCAGAGGGAGCAGCCCTCTGCACCCCCATGTCTATAAACGTTTGAGGCAAAGACATCCATGTAGCTCACAAATATTATTTTTTTCCCTGCATAAAACATCGCTGGAGTTTTAACCTCCAAGAAAAAAATTCAGTGGGCAGTCCTTATCAATAACATAACATGCAGAAGAAAAAAAACACTTTTTGCATCAAAAGGCTATATAATTTTACAGTGTATATCATAAGGAGGTTAAGTCCAACTCCAGTGCATTGTTACTTACACTTTCTTCAAAGTATGACCAACATACTTTAAAGAAACTTTGTAGTCTGGATAATGTTTTTGACAGAAACTCAAGAAAATCTTGTCATTTAAGTACATACTATGCAGCTATATATTTTATATATTAAATACTGAAATTGGCACAGTATTATATTATAATGGTCACACACACAAAAACACTTCAGCATGCCCTCCAGAACAAGGTGGGGGCAACAGTGAATAAGAGTAATGCCAGCTGCTTCTCATTGTTGTAGGCCAGATACTACTCCAATACAGATTTCGTGTTTCTACTATAAGAATGTAATTCATTCAGAACTCGAGTGACCTTGTCTGGCCAATCTAGTTTAGAGAAACTCAGCAGCACTTCACCTATCCAAACATTATTAACCTGTAAACAAGGTGGCCCTGAAGATAAAGCTCATTACCTAATTTAAATACTAATCTGCCTTAAAGGAAGAGATATTCTGCGTGACAGCATGAACTGACGCTTACTATTCATAAAGCATGTATCCTACGATTTATAATAATCTTCGTCCCAGAGGATTTAAAATACATAAACTCACCCTTGAAAATCAGTAAATAAAGAAAAAGACATTCCTCGACTGACCTTCACACGAACGACACAGAGCTAGAGTCCATACCTCTCAGCTGTACAGACTTTCGCAGAATGTCCAGATATTTACCTCATACGTTTTGGTCCGTTTTTACATAAAATTGTGGTTTTCTGGCAAAGTCATTGAAAATGAAAGTCAGAAAACAATGACAGACATTTGAGTTTCAAACTTCATATTCTTCATAAAAATCCATGCAAATGGAAAACCTGCTATGCTATCAACTTTCTATGTTTGTAAAAGCAATATTTAAAAATTGTCCCTATTTTTCGGCCTTTGTCCCCCAATAATTTATGGCTTTGTCCAGATTTCTTGCTCTAAGAAGTTGAAAGGTATGCTTATGTCCCACATGAAAAACACGACCCTGTGAATCAACATTATTTTACAAAAAAAAAGAAAAAAAAAGAAATCATTAAAACTCCTAAAGCAAAAACAAAATATTCAGATACTCGAGTGCGTTTGAAATGTCATAGTATTTAAAACAAAAGATTTGTAAGAAAGAGAGAGAGACATTTAAGACCGGACGAACACCAGCATCGGCGTCTCTTTCTTGATAAAATTAGCTGTGAGTCTCCTTACCTCCAAAGCATCCAGCGACAAAGTCCAATGCCATACCTTTGATAAGGGCCCTGTGACAGTCTAGTATATCGCTGTCCGAATGGTATCTCAGACAAATCAATTACTTCAGAAATTGAATTCTTCGTGATCCTTGTCCTTAATAAATAAATTACATTAGCAACCCAGTTTTATCACACGCCTGTTGTACTATTCCGTAACAAGTAGTATGAAACGTTAGACGTCCCATCAACCATGTACCGCTGTAATCCTGAAGTCCCACAGGCTGTCTCGTACCGTGTCTTCTATTTCAGGTGCAATTTAAGGAGGTTTGCGGTGAAGCCATTTAGGGAATAAGACATTACCAATCGGCTTACGCTTCCGAGCTCCACCTCACAAATGTGCCTGACCTCTGCCAATCACTTTTACCGAGATACACGAGGTTTTCTTGGGTTCGTTTGCCTGAAGAAACATAAATGAAGTGCACGTGTAGTCCCGTAATTTACTTTAACGTTGTGGTAAAAAATGACAGGAGCTCTTCGCGTGACTAGAGGGTTTGTAAACATTCTATAATATTAATTTGGCCAAATGAATTATTTATGTAAAGTTCGTTTTCACTGTAAAAGTACACCAACTGAATTTGTCACACTTGAAATGACAAACTGAACCATCCTATTAAGCTTACCGCTGAACTGTACAGCATTTCGAAGTATGCATTTTTTTGCCACATATTTTGGATCTGCTTCTCATACATTTGAGTTTTAAGGTTTATACGCTTTAGAAAATGTATGCTTTGGCAGAAAACCTAATGTGCAAGCATCTTATAAGAACAATATTTAAAGTCTATAATTGGCATACGTCTCAACCTCTTAGAGCAAGGAATCTGGACAAAGCCGCAAATAAGAATGGGACAAAGGCCCAAAATAGGGACAGTTTTTAAATTTTGGTCTTACAAACTAAGAAAGTTGATAGAATAATAGGTTTTGCATTAGCATTAGTTTTCTAAAAGGTACGAAGTCTGAAATTCAAATGTCCTTCATTATTTTCTAACTTCAGTATTTAATGATTTGCCTCTAATTTGACAGGAAACCGCAATTTTACGAAAAACGGTCCAAAATATGAGGTAAAAACTGGACATTCTGCAAAAATCTGTGCAGTTGAAAGGTCTGGGGCATTTTCCCCATTATTTTGGGTTTTGTACAAAATTCTTGCCCTAACAGGTATGGCGTGAAGGCCTGTGGCGTTTTCTTTGGTACCCGATTAGTGTGCTGCTGTGCCTTGTGTGTGTCCGCGCGCGCAAGTAAGTATTCACCGAGAGTCTTATTTCTTTATTTTTTTCTATCAACTCTGGATTTGCACGCAGGAAAGGAATTAACAAAGAGTACTGTTTGCAGAACCGGAACGTTACTAGCATTTTGAATAAAATATATTCACAGATATCCTGCCCTTTCAAGAATGGGGGGGGGGTATTCTACCATCGGGCGGTTTTAAATTTGGGGTTATTCACCCATAAAGGTGACATAATAAAAATACATGTATTAAGTGCATTTTCTAAATAAAAAAAGTAAATTAGCTGATGTCTGCCGTTACTTGCCAAACACTTTCTTCCTAAGGGATAAAAATGAAACCTAAGCTAGACTAAGTGGCAGCCTTGAAATTCGGTTGACAATTGAGCTGGTTTAGCCCTTCTCCTCAAGCTGTCTGCTCTCCTTTATTGAGTTATTTTTTACATTTGCATACTTCAGAACTGAATCTGATTTTGCCTCATATTTTTGCCATACTACCAGTCCCGTGTAAAATGTTTCATTTTCTGGTAAATAACCGAGGATGATTACAGTCAGTAATGCCAGACGTTACAGCTTTGCGAAAATTTAATGGGGGGGGGGGGGGGGGGGGCAAGGGGTCAAAATGTAATGACTGCTCTTATAAACTCAGAAAGCTGCTAAAATAGTACGTTTTGTATTGGCATGCATTTTTCGGAAGGATGTGAAGTCTGAAACTTAAATGCCTGCTATTATTTAGTTATCTCAGTCCTCAACGATTTGCTAGAAAACCACAAATGTTGCTAGGAACAGATAAAAAAATGAAGCAAAAATTCGTATGGAAGACAAGACTTCAGTAGTAGAAACTTGGACAAAATTACTGTATTATTCCTCAAGATAGAATAACATTTCACAGGAACATGTATATTTTAAGTGTAAGCTTCAAAACCTCCAGTAACTCTTTCAGATCATGCACCGATAAAAACTAAGATAAAAATGCAGGGTAAAGTAAAACTGAGACACTGGCACTTTCCCACCTACCTTTTAGAAAGAGAGGAATTTAAGGAATGGGCAGTAGAAATTATTCAACAGTTATCAGGAAATATAGACATTTCTTCACAAGGGATATGCAATGAATGGGATAAAATGAAAATGGAGTTCAAAAATAAGGTAGAAATAAAAGTGAAAAGTATGGTTAAGAAATAATAATTATTTAGAGGGGCTGACACAGGTTAACATATTACCGAATAAGGGGGATCTTACAGAACAAGAAGGGGTACAACCGCAGAGAGCTAAAGAGAAAAGGGAATATCGGGATAATATCGATGATTTTAGAGAAACTGCTATTAAACTATTGTTTTTTATAATAACTCCAGAGTATAAAAAATTTTAACACAGCAAATAAAGCAACAGAAGGTAGATAGGGTTCAGGCCAAACTTAGGGAGCCTATAACAAAAAATAACCAGAAATCGCATACAGATATTACAGATATTTCAGAAATCTTATGAAAATTTGTATAAAGCAGAGAAATGTGGAAATCAAGAAAAAGCAAAAATGGAAATATTTATGGAAGATTTAAGTATGCCTAGGTTAGAACTAGATGAAGTTCGACAAGTAATAGTTAAGGTATGAGGGAATGAGATAAAAATTGTGACATATAATCAATCTGCAGGAACTTCTCCAGAAATTGATGATATACCTGTGGAAGTTTGGAAGCTGGGGGTGGGTGATAAAGATCTGGAAGGTTTTGTTTAGTAACACTACTTTGAAAAGAGAGAAAGCACTAACATCCTAGAAGAAAGCTGTGGTGGCTGTAATACCTAAAGACAATAAAGAACCACCAGGCACAGGTTCATATAGGTCAATTTCAATTTTAAAACATGGTTATAAAGTGTTTAGTTTATAATAGATAAAAGATTGGCAAATGTGTTGCCAAACTGATAGATCTGGATCAATGTGGTTTTGTGGAGGGCAGGCAAACATTTGACAATATTAATAGAAAAATGATGATCCAGAGGAAATCAGAATGTAAGAAAATATTGGTATTGTTGTTGGGTCTTGATGCAGAGAAAGCATTTGACACAGTAAGCTGAGATTTTATGTGTTGGACAATGGAAACATTTGCATCAGCTGATACAATAATAAGGTAAATTAGGAGGATATATGAGGGATGTGAGGCAAGAATTAATTAAAGTGTGAGTTTCTGTCTGATAAGTTCTGTCTGAACAGTGGAACCAGGCGGGAGTATCCTCTTTCACCTTTGTTATTTGTATTTAGAGACACTGGTAAAGAAAATAAGGGACTCAGAAATTCAAGGATATAATTTGTATGGTAATCAAGAAAAGTTGGCATTATTTGCAGGCAATATTATTTTGTACCTGATAAAACTGGAAAAGGACATCTTAGTGTTGTGAAAACGTTTGAGACGGTTTCAAGTCTTCTCAGGATATAAAATTAATGAAGATAAAACAAAAGTTATAATTGTAAATTATGTACCAAACATTAATTGGTTCAGCAATACCATTATTTATGGTGACACCATAAAATGAAGTATGGCGCTTATGTTATGGCAGCTAAGGGTATGTGGGAAGAGACTAAAGAAAAGATAATACAAAAATTGAGAAACTGGAAGCTCTTGTTTATGGATATGCATAGCAAGATGCAAGCATTAAAATGTTTTCAGTCCCTGTGGTTTTATATACAAGTCAGGCATATTTTTATCAACCAGTATAGGAGAAGTTGTGTACAATAACTAATAAAGAGTTAAAGGAAGTTATATGAGAGGGGAAGGGTCACAAAGATAAGTTGATCCATCCAATAGGACAAGGTGTTTTAGGATTACTTGATTTGAAGGGATATTTCAGAGCTTCAAAATTAAGGCTCATATACTTAACACAAGCAGAAATCTATAATTCAAAGTGGAAATGGATAATGATTAAAACAGGAGGGAAACTCAAAAAATGAGAGAGTAGGATTTTGGATGCAGATCCTTAAGGAGAGCAACAACAGCCATTTTAAAATTATATTCATAAAGTAGCAGAAAGTATTCTAAGAATTAAGCAACATGAATATGGAGAAAGGAGATTTTTGCTGATAGCAAATGATTGCAGTTAAATGTTCAGAGAATAGGCAAGAGGGAGCTGGAATTTACTGGAGAAAACTGGCAAAAGAACCAAGGTGTTTGGAGCAAATAACTATAGAGGGAAAGGTAATAGAATGGGAAGAGGCCAAAAAGACATTTAGACTATGGGCTAGAGACAGCCTTCCATACCAGGGATTGATATCAGAGTATAGGCAAAGAGAAAGGGATACAGGAATCCTAAGTGAAAGACCTGCTCTGGTAAAGTTTTTAGTTGAATCTAGAACAGAAGCTGCTATTGAAAAAGGAATAATTAGAAAGGCGTATCAAATATTGTACGATAACTACAGGAATCAGTCAGAGGAAGGTATAAAAGACTGGGAGGAGAGATTGGATAAGCAGTTTACAAGGGAACAATGGGAGGACATATGTGTGGCTCCCAAGTATCCAACACAGTCTAGAAAATGTAGGATTTTTACTTGGAAGTGTTTGCAAAGGTATTTTTATATCCCAAGCAGACTCCAAAGAATTTTCTCTCAAGTAGATGTCAAATGTTAGAGGTGTGATGAGGAATAAAGAGGTAACTGGGAACATATGGTTTGGGAGTGTAATGAGTTGTCAGACTTAGAAAACTCCCTACAGAGTACTCTCTCAGAAGTACTGGGTGAACAAATAGGTGTAACTAAGGAAATTATTATTTTGAGCTGGGATACTGGATCTGGATTGCCTAGGCATTGTATGGCCTTGTTAAGTGTAATTCTGATGGCTGCCAAAAAAAGCAATTATTAGAAAATGGAAATAATAGTCTAAACCAAGTGCATTTGAAGTATTGAATATTTTAACAAAGATAAAATAACTGGAAGTGGGATCTTTAGAAAAAGAAAGGAGCAAATGACATAGAAATAAATGGAAACTGTGGGAATAGTACGTGCAGAATAATGTTCTGGAGGTGGAGTGATGTTTAAGGGAAGGCAGGAATTGAGCAATGTATGTAATGTTGGACTGCTGGTAGTTATACAAAAGAACATATGTTATGTATAATGTATGTAACTGGGAACAAGTTGGCATTTTTTATTTTATATAAATGTGTGTTTGCTATGTCTTAAGTGATAATTTAATAACAATGTTAAAACATCTGTACATAATGTGGAATGTTTGTATGGTACACTGTAATTATATTTACTTTGTATAGCATATACACAGTTTTGTACCCTTTGCTGACATTTCCTTCCCGTTTTATCAACATAAAAAACAATACAGGAGATGCATGCAGTAACATCAACAACATTCTTATTATCACAACTGAAGTGTTCTTTAGCATCATATGTTTTCCATGTTTTCTCATCACAATAATATGAGCTATTAGCAATGAACCCTACTACAAGTGCCACAAAAACACAGGCATATGTTACCTTCCTTTTCTATGTGACACTTTCTTTCCCACTGTATCAATTCCTTTTTAATAAACTTTTTAAGTTGTCACCCCTGATGTTATAAAAGTAAGAGTGCTCACCCACAACTGCAGGAAAGGTTGCATTACTTTTTCAAAATCTTCCAGTTGTTTCTTAAAATGCTTTTAATAACAAAACTGTTCCCACTAAAGTGCATCCCTATCTCCAGGGATCTGTCTTGTTTATGACCATCTCAATAACTTATGCAGATGTTTGTTTGTGTCTTTCAGCTTTTCCCGGTTAGGGGTCGCCACAGCGGAACTCCGGTCCGCTAATGATTGGCAGTTGATTTTTACGTACTGGCTTGCCAGGCCTGACGCACAACCTTCAACGAAGGTACGCCCATTCACGCATGTCTCTATGCAGAAGACGCTCTAGCTGAGAATCAAACCGGGCAGCGTCTTACTGTGAGGCAACAACGCTACCGCAGCACCACCACCGTGGGCTACTAACTATGCAGATGTAATTTGGCAAAAATAAAGCAATTCATAAATATTCAAGCACTCTGGCCTAATCTGCCTATGTGGCATACAAAGAGATATAAAAACTACAATGCATTTTGACTGTACCTCCATTTTGTATGCTAGGGTCTACAGATTTGGGAAGCCATACTGGATATTTGGGCAGCCCTGGGGAGGCATACAGTACTCTAAAAGTGTTTGATAAACTGTTTTTGGTTTCTTTCCAAGGATATTCACCATTGCAGTGGAATATTAATAACTAAAGACTTGCAACAGGGTTATATATGCCTGCATGTGTATATTTCATGCTGATTTCACTGGCAACAAGGAATTCCACAATATCAGGACAGCCTTTCCCTGTACATGACTGTCACAATGTTTGTGAGAGTATGGCCTGTTTAATCTATACGTCAGCTGGTGATGGTTAGTACATCAGTCCAATGCCTACAAATATATATATATATATATATATATATATATATATATATATATATATATATATATACCCCACTGTATTAGGGTAGGTTCACATCAGCAGTATTTACAAATATGTCCCCTAATAGTGACAACAGGGATGGCTGCCTTACCATATGCATACCTCATTATCCTAACAAAGTAGCTGATCCCACTGCAGACTGAATGTACTAATGTTTGGCAAGTACATCTGCTGTTTTTATTCCCATATTTGTCCCTACATCTGTCATATGGTATACCACCATAGTTGTCCTTGTGAATACAGCATAGTAGAACTAGGTCATATACACTGCTTTGATCTCCAACTTCATGCAGAGGAAGACCAGTGCTATGCCTTTATCTGTATTTGTCATCTAAATAGTCTCAGTAGTATACAGTCTATAGCTCTATATCAAGTTCACAGATGTCTACATGTCTGGAAGACATGGTGGATGTCAGACTTTGGACAATTAGAGCCCTAATGAATATGATATGGTGCTGTAAGAAGCATGGATGGATGGCACCTGTTGGGGAAAGGAGTGCTGACCAGCCTTTACTGGATCAAGTATGGCAGACAGTTGTCCATGATAAAAATGTATGTATTATAGTAGATTGATAAGTTTGTTGCTGACACTCACTTTGTCAAGTCAAAGATGCATTCCATAGCAGTTGAGAGGACAGGCACTGGGTGGGGGAGTCCACCCAGGAGCAGCAAGCTGACAGAGTCAGAGGAGTTTTTGGTATCCTTACTAAGGGATGGTGGATCTGGGATTATCCCTGGAGGAGTGGACAGTACCCTGAGAATAGAACCTTCCCCCACACATCCTATTATGTGGTACACCAACTTATTACCACATATAGTGAGTTACTTCTTGGCATTATAAGGTGGGATTGCAGTGTGTATCCAGTTCACCTGCAACAGGGTACAGTGAGTATGCATGGGCGCGTGCACGCGTGTGTGTGTGTGTGTGGGGGGTTGGACACACTATAAATGTAGTTGTATACATTAATATTAGCCGCAATGCCTGTATTTACCAACCAGATGGCGATGTAGAATTGCACAAGAAGCAACGGTATGAATAAAAAGAGAATTTGCAGTCTTACTTAAACATACTGCGGTGGTGGTGCTGCGGTAGCGTTGTCACCTCACAGTAAGATGCTGTCCGGTTCGATTCTCAGCTAGAGCGTCTTCTGCATGGTGACATGCGTGAATGGGCGTACGTTCGTTGAAGGTTGTGCATCAGGGCTGACAACTCGGCACGTAAAAATCTACTGCCAATCATTAGCGGACCGGAGTTCTGCTGTGGCGACCCCTAACTGGGAAAAGCCGAAGGACACAAACAAACTTAAGCATACTGCCAATACATATAACTCCATGTGAAATGCAGAAGGAGGCAATTCTGGGCACATTGTGGGTACTGAGAAGATCATTAAAGACTGAAGCAAAACTGATTTAATGAACTTTAGTTACACCTTGACTTAGGAATGAGAATCATTCCTGTCAAGGTATGTAAAAAAATAAGCATTTGGAGAAATTACAAAAAGTGACAGGAACAGCACTAAAGCTGAGCTGTGTGCAACATGTGTGAATCATGTGAACTGCACAAGTGCTGTGCGTATGTGCTGGCTGTACTCTCATTCACATTACATGCTACCGTTCAGCTCACAGAATGGTAGCCCTTCCTGTTTATAAACCTTTGTGATTGTGGACCAGGTGGTGCCTTTACTGTGTAATCATTTGATATTCTGAGACTTGTTAATGTGAGTCCCAGAACAGTGAGACTAAATAACTGAAAATGTGAATTTAAACTAAGTCAGAGATTGGCATTTCTCAGAATACTCCCTGTCCTGTTACACATGCTTGTGTATTTGTTGTTCGGCTAAGAAATTGCCTTTCTTCTGTTTTGTCCTAGCTGTTTTCCTGTAGCCCAGCTCTGTTAGTTAACTCCTTTCTCTCCCATTTTCTTCAGTTGTGTGTTAGACTCCATTGCAGCCAAATGTCTATTGCTGTAGTGTGTCAAAGCATCATTATTTGACCTTTGGAATGTCATCTTGTATTAAAATCTGCACAGTTTGGAAATTAAACTATTTAATGGTCTCCACAGGTGTCATTTCAATTGAGTCACTGTCTGCTAACACTATCTGCGGTGGTGAGTAAACTTCTCAATGCATCTTGCTACAGATTAAGGGATTACCCTTGCTATGCACAGCCAGGGGAGGCAGAATAGTCAAATAATGTATTGAACATTTGGAATATTCATTGGGGTGCTGTAGATGGACTTTGAAAGTGCAATTTGAGAATAAGTTTGCATCCTCTGTCTATACAGTTCTTTGTTGCATAAAGAGCCTGCTTAATCATAAGTAATAAGTTACAGTGTGGATATGTTTGGCAGGTTACGGAAGTTTCAAAACAGTCCCAGAGTAGAGGGCAGCTATTGAAAGATTTTCTAATGCCTTTAAGTTTAGAGAGTAGGCCTGTCTCCTAAGGATTTGTTTGGTCTTTTGGGCCTGTACATGACAGCAAGATACTCTCTGCATAGCATAATTCTTTGGCGAGTCAGCAATTCAGCAGTGATTGTTTGCAAGGACTGTTTTATATATATTATATTTTATTTGTTTATTTATTTAATTATTTGTTGTGGGCACAGCATATATCTGCAGAGAAACTGTTTTATTCTTCCTTGAGCTATGCTTGCAGCATTGTGAAACTGAAAGTGACATTTTCTGCGCTGCCTAGCTTCTTGCAAAACAATGCCCTGCAAAGCCAGCTAACTCAGAATTGATACATTTTTGATACTTTCCTCTGTCCCAGAAAAGACTTTAGTATTAACTGTTTTATTACCAGCACAATGTCTCAGCAAAGCACTACACTTTCAGCGAGGCTGATACACAGCAAGATGTAGAATTTCTTGCAGACCAAGATAATTTCCCTGATTCAAGTGCAAGAGCAAAATGCATCTCCAAGCTTACATGGAAGGCAAAACAAAATTATGAGACTTACAAGGAAGAATTGTTTTACATTCTTGCTTACTCATGGACTAACACTGTTAACTGTATATCTGCCCTCTCTCAACCTGCTTATGATGCACTGCAATTAGAGGGTGCACTCAAGCAATTTATTGCTACCTATCAAAGCTATCAGAGACTATGCATAAAATACTTCAATTTATTATAGAAATATAACACTGAGGAAGCATAAGAAAAACTAAAGAGGTTTGATCAGCTAAATCTTGACAGGGACAGTTTGGCATTACAAACAAAGACTAAGGCTAAAGTTAGAATTGCACAATTCCATGATTCCAGATCCCATCGCTCTGCATCTACCAGACACTCCACTAGCTCTAGTAGGTCTTTACAGTCTAGATCTTCCACGCTCAGCGAGCAACTTGTCAAAGCGCGTGCTGATGCAGAAGCTGCTAAGATTCAGGCAGCCTTCGCAGAAAGGAAAGCTCGGTTAGAAGCAGAAGCTGCCCACAGAAAAGCAGAAGCTGCACACAGAGAAGCAGAAAGAGAGGCTAAAGCTGTCCACAGAGAGGCAGAAGCTGCACACAAAAGGGCCCACAGAGAGGCAGAGGCTGCACACAAAAAGGCAGAAAGAGAGGCAGAAGCTGCATACAGGGAAGTAGAAAGGCAGGCTGAAGCTATTTACAAAAGGGCTGAAACAGAGGCCTTAGAAAAACAGTGTGAACATGCCACAGCTATGGCAATGTTAAGAGTTCTAGAGCAGGTGGCTAGTGGGAGTGACAGAGACAGCATAGGTCCAGTGGACACGGAGAGTTATCTTAAACGCATTACAGACTATGTATTCAACCAAAGCAACAAGCACTCCATTTTATTTGATGCTCCTGAAGCCAGAGACACTTCCTCAGAACTATTACTCCCAGTGACTCCTGCTGCAACCTCTCAACCAAGGTCAGTACGACACACCTAGCCCTGCTCAAGCTAATCTACCATATTATGGAAGTAGTTACCAACCTCCTGTCAACCGAGCCTCTGCACCATTGCAAGTTCTGCACTCATGAACTCTCAGCCAGTTCCTCAGCTTAATGCTCTTGCACCACCGTACATCCCAATGTCATTTAGCAATGGTGCCACTCTTAATGTGACCAACACTGTTCAACCAACAGCTCCTCACTTAAAGTCTGAAGACACAGAAGTGTCACAGGTTGTAAAGTACATGCTTCACAAAGATCTTATCAAAACTAGCCTCACACAGTTTTACGACAGACCTGAGAACTACAGAGTCTGGAAATCCACTTTTAAGTCTGCAGTTGGTGATCTGGACATTACAGCTACCGAAGAACTAGATTTGCTCATCAGGTGGCTTGGTCCCAGCTCCTCTGAATGTATTAAGCGTCTCAAGGCTGTTCATATTACTAACCCAGCTGTGGGTCTTAATGCTGCCTGGGACAGACTGGAATGTAGCTTTGGCAGCCCTGAAGCCATTGAGGATGCTTTATTCAAGAGGCTGCAAAGTTTCCTAAAGATATCTGGCAAGGACAATCTAAAGTTTCAAGAGCTTAGTGACCTTCTTTATGAACTTCAGCTTGCTAAGGAAGACACACACCTTCCAGACCTCAGTTATCTGGACACTCCTTGTGGGGTTAACCTGATAGTTTCAAAGCTCCCATTTGATATCCAAGGAAAATGAACAACAGTTGGATCAAGGTACAAGGAAGCAAACAGAGTCTCCCCCCCCCCCCATTTTCTTTCTTCTGTGAATTCATCAGGAAAACTGCAGAGACAAAGAATGTCCCAAGCTTCTCCTTTGGAGAGTCCCACGTTCCAGGTCCACCCTCTCCTAAGTCTACAAACTTCTGCAGTTCATACAGGGACCACAGAGGTCTGGTCTCAGTTAAACGGACATAGGCAATCCTACATTTATATAAATGAAAACAACATGAACTCGGAAAACACAAGAAAACTGATAAAATTACAAAAAACGGCACAGCTCAGGAGACAAATCTTCTGTTTAATACCAAGACTTAAAGCGCTTTTTGTTTGCACCAAAGCAAACTTCTTCAGAAGTGGAAAATTACTTGCTCACATCACATTTAAAAACAAAGTGGAAGTGACATTTTAAAACTCACATTTAAAGCAACATTGTTACTTAAAGCTATACACAGATACTATATATATTAAAACAGTAACACTGTAACTTCCAAAACCAATGAACAGGATAATTGAACTAATCAAATATATTGAATGAATAAAAAAAAAAAAAATATATATATATATATATATATATATATAAAACTTTAGTACAATAGTTTATACTTAAAAAGCTATACTAAAAATTACCTGACAATCAATCAGGCTTAATAAGAAAGTATAATAAAATTATAATAAAAAATATATATATTTGATCCAAATAAATTGCCATAGGGACACCAAACATTAAATAAAGGTCAAGATGTGCACATATTAATTTACACATTTGTAAAAATTTTTACACATTTTGAAATGGAGCGGGATGTCAAAGTAGCTATGTTTGAAAATAAGACATAAAACACAAGTGCCACTTTTCACCATCATCTGCTTAAATTTTTACATTTCAATATGCAACTAATGGAACAGATATTGTTAAGCCCTGGAAATTTGTAGGCATTCAGTCTTATCTGCCAAGCAAGTTCAAGTTCCTCTAAGTGAAGGGGGACTGGGCCACCTCTTAAGGGTTGGGATACCTGGTCAATTGCCATATATGTAAATCTGTGCCCTTGGCATAAATAAACATGTTTTGCCAAGGCATTTTCCAATTTTTCTTTAGAAATTGCATATTGGTGAAAAGTGGCACTTGTGTTTTATGTCTTATTTTCAAACATAGCTACTCTGACACCCCGCTCCATTTCAGAATGTGTAAAAATTTTTACAAATGTGTAAATTAATATGTGCACATCTTGACCTTTATTTAATGTTTGGTGCCCCTATGGCAATTTATTTGGATCGAATATATATATTTTTTATTATAATTTTATTATACATGCTTATTAAGCTTGATTGATTGTCAGGTAATTTTTAGTATAGCTTTTTAAGTATAAACTATTGTACTAAAGTCATATGTAAGGAGCATAGGGTGACATACAAGAGTGGAGGAAGATGCACACAGGTGGATTATATCTTATGTAGGAGGGCCAGTTTGAAGGAGACTGGAGACTGTAAAGTGGTGACTGGAGAAAGTGTAGTTAGGCAGCATAGGATAGTGGTTTGTAGGATGACGCTGGTTATCAAGAAGAGGAAGGAGGAGGAGTGTGAGGGCAGCACTTAAGGATCAAGTGGTGGAAATTGAAAAGGGGTAATTGTGAGGTGGAGTTCAGGGATGAGTTAAGGCAGGCACTGGGTGGCAGTGAAGAGTTACCAAATAGCTGGGTAACTACAGCAGAGCTAGTAAGGGAGACAGCTAGAAAGGTGCTTGATATCACATCTGGACAGAGGAAGGACGACAAGGAGACATGGTGGTGGAATGAGGAAGTACAGGAGAGTATACAGAGAAAGAGATTGGCAAAGAAGTGGGATTGTCAGAGAGATGAAGAAAGTAGACAGGAGTATAAGGAGATGAGGTGCATGGCAAAGAGAGGTGGCGAAGGCTAAGGATAAGGCATATGAAGAGTTGTATGAAAGGTTGGACACTAAGGAGGGAGAAAAGGACCTGTACCAATTGGCTAGACAGAGGGACCGAGCTAGGAAAGATGTGCAGCAGGTAAAGGTGATAAAGGATAATGAGGGAAACATACTCACAAGCGAGGAGAGTGTGTTGAGGAGATGGAAAGAGTACTTTGAGGGGTTGATGAATGAAGAGAATGAGAGGGAGAGAAGGTTGGATGATGTAGGGATAGTGAATCATGAAGTACAATGGATTAGCAAGGAGGAGGTAAGGATAGCTATGAAGAGAATGAAGAATGGAAAGGCTGTTGGCCCAGATGACATACCTGTGGAAGCATGGAGGTGTTTAGGTGAAATGGCAGTGGAGTTTTTAACCAGATTGTTTAATGAAATCTTGGAAAGTGAGAGGATGCCTGAGAAATGGAGAAAAAGTGTTTTGGTACCGATTTTTAAGAATAAGGGTGATGTGCAGAGCTGTAGTAACTAGAGAGGGATTAAATTAATCAGTCACAGCATGAAGTTATGGGAAAGAGTAGTGGAAGCTAGGTTAAGAAGGGAGGTGATGATTAGTGGTCAGCAGTATGGTTTCATGCCAGGAAAGAGCACTACAGATGCGATCTTTGCTTTGAGAGTGTTGATGGAGAAGTACAGAGAATGTCGGAAGGAGTTGCATTGTGTTTTTGTAGACTTAGAGAAAGCATATGACAGGGTGTCTAGAGAGGAGTTGTGGTATTGTATGAGGAAGTCAGGTGTGTCAGAAAAGTATTTAAGAGTGGTACAGGATATGTACGAGGGTAGTGTGACAGCGGTGAGGTCTGCGGTGGGAGTGACGGATGCATTTAAGGTGGAGGTGGGGTTACATCAAGGATCAGCTCTGAGCCCTTTCTTATTTGCAGTGGTGATGGACAGGTTGACAGACGAGATCAGACAGGAGTCCCCATGGACTATGATGTTTGCAGATGACATTGTGATCTGTAGTGAGAGTAGGGAACAGGTGGAGGAGACCCTGGAGAGATGGAGATATGCTCTAGAGAGAAGAGGAATGAAAGTCAGCAGGACTAAGACAGAATATATGTGTGTGAATGAGAGGGAGGATAGAGGAATGGTGAGAATGCAAGGAGTAGAGGTGGCGAAGGCGGATGAGTTTAAATACTTGGGGTCAATGGTTCAGAGTAACGGTGAGTGTGGAAGAGAGGTGAAGAAGAGAGTACAGGCAGGATGGAGTGGGTGGAGAAGAGTGTCAGGAGTGATTTGTGACAGACGAGTACCTGTAAGAGTGAAAGGGAAGGTCTACAAGAGGGTAGTGAGACCAGCTATGTTATATGGGTTGGAGACAGTGGCATTGACAAAAAGGCAGGAGTTTGAGCTGGATGTGGCAGAATTAAAGATGTTAAGATTTGCACTGGGTGTGACGAGGGTGGACAGTATTAGGAATATGTATATTAGAGGATCAGCCCAGGTTGGAAGGTTTGGAGACAAAGCCAGAGAGGCACGATTACGTTGGTTTGGACATGTGCTGAGGAGGGATGCTGAGTATATTGGGAAAAAGATGCTAAGGATGAAGCTACCAGGTAATAGGAAAAGAGGAAGGCCTAAGATAAGGTTTATGGATGTGGTGAGAGAGGACATGCAGGTGGTTGGTGTGACACAGCAAGATGCAGAGGACAGCAAGAAATGGAAACAGGTGATCCGCTGTGGCGACCCCTAACGGGAACAGCCGAAAGATGATGATGATTTTTTATATATATATATATATATATATATATATATATATAGTCATTCAATATATTTGATTAGTTCAATTATCCTATTCATTGGTTTTGGAAGTTACAGTGTTACTGTTTTAATATATATAGTATCTGTGTATAGCTTTAAGTAACAATGTTGCTTTAAATGTGAGTTTTAAAACATCACTTCCACTTTGTTTTTAAATGCGATGTGAGCAAGTAATTTTCCACTTCTGAAGAAGTTTGCTTTGGTGCAAACGAAAAGCACTTTAAGTCTTGGTATTAAACGGAAGATTTGTCTCCTGAGCTGTGCCGTTTTTTGTCATTATTATAAATGAAAACAAACCATACTGACATATTTTTAGTTGCAAATATTATACATTACAAACCACATTGACATAATATTAGTTTCAAACATTATACATCACTTACAATCTATCCAGTCATTGTCAGTCAGACATTACATAGCTCATTTAAATCCTGCCTTCTTCTCATTCCTCCTCTGCATGTATTTTTCCCACAGTTCACATTTTTTCTTTGTAAGTTGCTCCTACCCTTTTATAAAGATCCCAATTCCAGTTGTTTGATCTCTATTACTATAGTCACTACTTTTAGTACAGTTGGTTTAGACTTTGATTTCCATTTTCTAGTAATTTTTTTCTGGGTTCTGATTCTGCATCATAGCTTAAAAAAATAATTTCTTTAGTTATATCAGTTTGATCACATAGTATCTCTGACAGAGTAGTCACACATCCTGTATCTACTGAGCATTCTGGGTGCAGTCATCACCAACATGCTGTGGTGCTGGTGCATGGGAGAGCACAAAACATGCTCCAGTATTTTCTAAGAATTATAAATTACCATGCAGAGTTCTCAAAATGACACGTTTACCAATGGTGCTCGGCAATAACAAACTACCTATATAACAGTCGGTATCCAAACCCTTGCTCATTGAGTGATTTATATGAAAAGGAAGGCATTCCATTCCATTCTCTCCACTCCCGTGTTGCTGACATAATTGCTGCAGCTGAGGAGCACACAAGCATTGTCATGTATAGACTTTAAGACATATTGTACATCCAGAGAAGCGTTGCAACATCTGTCACAACCATGTTCAAAAAGAATGGAACATCAACATGGGGCTGTGCATTGCCATAACAGGGAGCATCTAGTATGCAGCACACCACACATAGCTTATGTTACAAAAGGATGCTACTATGGCCTGTGTGTGTCAGACAATGTTTATATTACAGTCAAGGGGCTCCGTAGCCACTGTACAGCCATTTTTAAGGCCCACCACTGTATACATTCAGCAAATAAACCATATCAGTATACTTAGCACCATGCAGTAAGCTAAGGGGTCTGTCCAAGGTGGACATGCCTATTGTGAGTTAACACCGATGAATGATCTGTTGGAAGCAAGAGCCACAATAAACTACAACAAAACCTATCACCGATTAAGTGATTTTTTTTTTTACCTTACGTGACCTGATCAGAAAATATGGACTTGGATTTATGAACAGAAAGGTATCAGAATTATGTTTGCCAGAGCATTAGCATGCTGTGCTTCCACACAGCATGTACATTAGATAAACTATGTCCCCTACACTGCACAGCAATTCTCAGTCAAAATATGTGAGCCATAATTATGGCTTCTGTATATGTTTTCTATTATACCCTTTTAAAGAAAACCAAACAGCTTCACTATGTAATACTAAGTCAAAATGAAGGTGTTTATTTGATGCATTTAATAAATACAATGCCATGTATATTAAAGGCAGCTCTTAATTTATGAATGGATTCATGTTGAGTCACTAAAGATAATTTCAGTGAACAGAAACAAACTGAAAAATGTTTGCAGAATCTACCTTTAGCAAACATTACAACATTTTTTTGTTTTGCAAGGTGGCAAGCCCCTCTGAACTGCCCCCCACACACCACCCAGACATATACCAACTCTGATGTTAACAGTGGAGAAAAAGCAAACTCCATTGTCAGCAAAAGTAGTTTTGGCAAAGAGCACTCACTCCTTACGCATTCACCAAAACTATATTCGTAAACGTGACATGTTCCCCTTTGAACCACCTTAAAATATCTTTTATGAAGCAAGTGAAATCTGTCATAATGCTTAGCACATAATAGAATAATGCTACTGTCATTTACACTTTACCTACAGTACAAGTACAGTATAATATAAGCTTACTTTTCCATATTCATGGATGTTTCTTATGCATTAATTGAACTGTACTATTCATTGTAGGTAAGGGTGCACAGAGGCATGCAATCTGCACTTGTGTGTCACTTTATTGCACCTTTCTACATTGTTGGCAGATATGATAAAAGGCATATGGTTTGCAAACTGCATTTCAAGCTACCAGTGGTCTATGAACACTAGCTCCTGCTTTAATTAGCTTGGCAAAATGCTGCAGTTGGCTTACCTGTGGATAATCCCTGGGATGAGAATGAAACCTTTCAACTCATCCTACTGGTTAAATCTCAGTAGGGCCACCTTTTTGAGATTTCAAGATAATTTAGTGTTACTCACAGAATTTTATTACACTGTGACATGTAGGAGGATACTGGTTAGTATGCCACATCTGTAATTGCCATGCTTCCCATGGAGATGGGTTCTTCTTACTATGCAGAAGTGAATAATATTGCAGAATGTAATCTCAAGGAAGTAACATTGTATGACGGAATTGCAATTCTGCCAAAATGTCAAGTTTTGTAGGAAAAATACTGGTTGTTGATATTACTTTTGTCACTATGCATTTGTTTGGGAAGGACTAGGCTTAGCTTTAAGGTTAGATTTAACTTTAGAGTTAGGTTTAACATTAACATTACAGTTAGGGTTGGAGAAAAGGTTAGGATTAGGACTTGGGTTAAGGTTAATATATATACAGTAAGCATCCCAAACCCTAACCCAAAACTAAACCTTGAAGCCTAACCCAAACACCAACCATACCCATAGCACTAATACTAAGCTTGACCCTAACATAGCTCAATTTCTGATGTTGTTCACTTGCCATTTTTCTGTTCAATATTGTGCTACATTTATTGCTTTAATTTTATAATTTATATGTATGATGTTATTAGTTTTATTATATTGTCAGACACTGTGTGGTGACCAATACTACCACAGATGGAATGACCTGCAGTGACTGTACTCCTCCCAGTACATTTAAGAATTGAGGGCACACATCCTGGAAGAGCTCCAAGAATCAGCCACTAAGCTGATTTGTACTTGTTTGCTATTTATGTTTATAAGCTGTGCAGTGCTGTGCAGAATATATCTATCCCTCTACCATATACTGTACTTCACCAATACTGTAGAATATACACACCGATGGCACATATGCTGACAAGCAAGAGCATCAGAACTGGAAGTGCCACTGTATCCTTGGCATGCTGCTAGTAAAATATGCATGTTTTACAACCTTGGCACCATGTAAAATGTTAACAGTATAAAATTAGGTTGTGGAAATACACAGCATATTAAAAACTAGGTTAACTTAAATGTGCACGGTCCATCTCCGGTGCTAGAAACAGAGGACTTTGGCTAAAAACTACCAGAAACAGCATATAGTACAGCAACTGAGAATGGAACATTGTGTTGATCAAGATCATAGCTTAGTTGGCTGTATGAGTAAAATGTGTTAAATAGAGAGGGATAATAGTGATTCTGTGTGTAATGGAAAAACCTTTCTAAAGTATTTATATCATAAGGCAACTTAAGCAGCAATATTCACAAGTGAATCTAGTATCTGTCTTCCAAAATTAACAGATCAGATCGCCTACATCCTATACAGCTATTGAGTATACAACCAGCTAGCAAAGTGTGTTGTCTGCTTTATCACATAAAACACTAACATTTGGAAGATGTAATTTTTCCCCACTCTTAGCCCACACAATTCTCATATAACTAATAGATGTGTAAACTCTATGTGCATGTATACTATTGTACTCAGAGCTGTAGCTAGCCAATTGTACCCTCCTGTATGGAGGCAATGGCACCCACTAAAGTTTGCATCCAAGGCAACCAACTCATTTGCCCATCTTAGCTATGGATCTGAATATACTACATTAAGATGTACCCTGGGATTCAATAACACCTACACTGTTCTGAGTAAACAGACAACACAAACATAACTCACACCTTCTTCCTCCTAATTTTAGCTTTCTTACTGATTTTCTTGCAGCCTTAAATATTGAGGGGATTCATAAAGGTTACCACAAAGTGTAGAGTACATGTGCACTTAGTGTATTCTTTCTGAGTGACTAGAAAGCACAAAAAATGCAGAAGGGAAATTCTTGAATACAGATCATGTACACTTAGTATACATTTAATGTAGATGTTATTGAATCTGGCCCACAGTGTATGTAAAATTATGTACCTGGAATGTATCATTGTTGAACTTAAATATCCTGCCTTTTTGGCCTTAGTCATGGTTGAAAATGCTCCTTGTTCTAGTTCATTTATCCAGTTAAAAAAATTCAGATGGTATATGCAAACTTTTTCAATGTTATAGTTATATCCCAATATTATCCCCACATTTATACATCAAAAACATTAATAACCGAATGTTGTATTAAGTACTGTATAATTATATAATGGTTGTTAGAAATTAAACACTATTATGTCATTTTCATACATTACAAGTCATCGATTTTCCAAGATGGCTTTGTGCTGATCAACAGCTTAATTTCAGCTCTCCCACTTTGAAAAAGGAAACTGATAGATAAGGATCAGTAAAAATTCACTCACTTGCTAGTAAGTATGCTGCCTGGATGTCAGCAAAGAAGAAAATTAGAGAGCCTGAAAGAAAATTAACTAAAAAGGGAGAAGACAAAACACTGACTGGGAATAATCCTACAACATTTCAGCAAAAAACAGTTTAAGCTCCAGCTTTGGTACAAGAGATGGCTTCTAGTAATTTAGAGGAAAAAGTAAGGTAAATGTGCTCAGAACTGATTTACATTAATAAAACACTGAAGTGGTCAACTCAAATAACAAAAGGCTGGAAAAAAATGGAAGAAGTTTTAAACAGCTATTCAGATGAACTGATACAACATCAGAAATCAGAGGTCAAAATGAAGAAAAGGCTGGCTGAGTATGAAAATGCTCAAGAAGAGCTGTTTAAAAAAAAAATGCAGTTAGAGAAAAGAGCATGCATAGAAAACCTGAAATTTTCTGCTCTACCAATGAAAATCGAAGCAACAGACTGTGTTCATTTTATGAAAGCACAAGTAAGTAACTGGAATGCTATTCCACAACAGGATTTGTTAACTTGAAAGGGCTTATCATATATGCTTCAAACCTGGCCATGAGAAACCAGCCAAGACCTGCAGTAGTAAAGATGCAATAATACTAGCAGAAAGAGTTGATCCTGAAAACAAAACTGTGGCAGAAGGGCAATATATTAAAAATTGGAGGCAGTAGAATGTTTGTGGAAAAATTATTATTCACTATACATGAGGCAGAAGAGAAGCAGATTTACCCCAGCAATCATGGAATGCCGAGAGGCAGGTGTGACATTCAAGCTGCTGTATTCACCCGTCTTCAAAATATTTTTTCCTGGTGAATTAAAGTCATTTTTTTCATGCAGAACATGCTAGGAAGGAAATATAAAAGTTTGTCCAACAAAAAGTGAGCAACCAAACAAAATGAAACTCTACTTTTCATTCTTGTGATAAAAAGCTCATAAACTTTTCCAGTGAAACCTTTTCCAATATTCTAAAGGAAAATGCTTGAGAGACAGAAAAAAACTTGCGTCGACTAGAAGAATCAGGAGTACCTTGGACTTGAACTGGATTCTGGTGTTGGGAAATGGTGATAAACAGGTAGAAGATCAGCAGCACTGAAATTAATGAATACATGTGAGACTATAAAGATTCAGTCATATTTGTGAAATATGGCTTTACAAGAAAAAGAGGATGTGAAAGATTGGACTTTTGTTGACTTTGTTAAACTTGTGGGAGGGACTGACAAGACTGTGCCCCATTTCATGTCACTAATGTTTTGAAGGACACTAAAAAATGAGACAGGAAAAAAAAAAGAGAAAGTAACCAAGTAAAACAATTTTTGTTCTTAACAGTATTTGTATAAAGCATATCATAATATAAATTACATGTTATATAGTAAAGCATTTTCAGTGATTGTTGTCTGTGGTGAATGTACTAAAGTAAACAAGTACTTGTTTTTCTTTTTTTTCTATTTTTTTTTTTTAGTTTTAAGAAATATAGCCATTACAATGTAAAAAAATAGAAGAAAGACTGAGAAAAACACAAGTTAATGGGCTGTAATCTTGGGTTGTTGTGTGGGGGATGGGTTGTAAAAGTGCACTGCATATAATATAATATAATATATGTAGAGATTAAATGTTTTCTTTTACTTTTGCACAGATGAATGTCTGGATTAATGGCCTTGGCTTTTGTTTAACCAAGTGTTTTTTTAATGAGAGATCACAATGTTATGAATACTTTTCTTTTAGGAAATAAAAGTTCAGTGTTAGTTGAAAAGGACTTTCTGTTCTTATGTTTCTCCAGAGACAATTTTACTAAAGGTGAAGGCACTAAATCAAGACTACTGCACACTGTTTACTGAGAAAACATAAAATTAAAAGGTAAACAAAAAATGTTGGAAAGTGCCAAAATAGTTACCAGAAAACAAAGTATAGGCACAGGACATCCAAATGTTCCAGCACAGAGCCTTTACTGATGTACAAATGACGCAGAACGAGCAGTAATCACATAAACGCTCTATCCACAGTGTACCACGTTTTCATCTTAAAAACTTCTTCAGATGAGCGTACTGACACAGAACCAAGCTTAAATAACTTAATTAACCCAAAGCAACCAATGTGGTTGAGTGTACAATCAAATTATGTTAATTGTGTTAAAAGCCCATAACTAACATCAGTGTGGTTATGAATACATACTAAACCTTTTGTTTGTTAAAATATCTTTAGAAAATACATGTTAAAGTACATCCAAAATATGACTTCAATAAATAAAAACAAGATTAAGTAGAATAATAAAATGAAGAAATGCATTAAAAATATGCATTTAAACAAATAAATAGTTTAAAAGCACCATCTAGTGGGCAAAATTTAAAAACTATACCAAAGTTATAAATAAGTTAGATAAAATAGTTTATGTAGAATTATACAAATAAGTACTATAAATACAGTACTGATAAAAATATATATACATTATTTCACTTTATTGAATGCCTCACAATTTGGCTGACCTAAGCTTCAAAACAGTCTTCAAAGAAACTGTATCATTTAAATCTTAACAACATTTGCCATCTACATGAGGAATATTATTTGGAGTCTGTGTGGGCTATAAAAGTATCTGTGCAAACATTTCCAGGCAAAAATCCTAAGTCTTCTAGATCTTGTTGCACATTTGGGAGCCATACATATGTTATCATTGTTTCTTTGTGAATTGCATATACAGTCTTTCTTCCAATCTTTTTTTTACCTCTTCTGAGTGATTCCTATAGTTATCTTGCAATATTTTATATGCTGTGCAAATTATCCATTTTTAACAGCAGCTTCTATTCTAAACTCAATGAAAAACATAACCACTGCAGGTCTTTCATTTAGGATTCCCTATCTCTTTCTGTTTGTCTGTTCTCTGATATCAATCCCTGATAGGGAAGGCAATCACTAGCTTGCATTCCAAATGTCTTCTTGGCCTCTTTCCATTCTGTTACCTTTCCCTCTCTAATTATTTGTTCCCAATACATTATTTCCTTGGTTAGCTTCCTCCAGTAAATTCCAGACCCCTCTTGCCTATTCTCTGTAACCCTAATTGCAGTAATCCCTATTGACAGAATCTCCTTTCTTCATTTGCATGTTGGAATAGTTCTTAGTATATGTTTTATTTTATTTATTTTATTTATTTTACATTTGTTGACCGGGCTAGTCTAGCTGGACATATATCCGTTTTCAGTAGAGGCCCGGGGAGAAAAGCTCCAATTACATGAAGTAAGAAAACATTTACAGCAAAAAACAAAGCAAACTACAAAAAATACAATGGTAGGCTTGTGTAAGAATTTAACAAAAAAAACAACTAGCAAACACAAGGCAAGTTAACCAAAAACAGTTGGTTAACAATACAAATTTCCGGAATGCAGCATACTAAAGTTAGAATAATAAAAACTTATAAGAAAATCACAAGATGGTCAAACATGCAGAAGGAAAATAAAACAAATTGTTTGAAAAGTAATATAAAAGAAGTAGCTGGCATCAATTAGTTATATTATTTAGAGGCACAGTTAGGGGATAGTGGGGGAAGGTAGGAGTAAGGGAGCAGTAATTTCAGTCTGGTTTAGTACAAGGACATAGCCACTGAGTTTTAAGATATTCTTTGATGTGTTTTTTGAATAGGGGTGTGGAGTCCAGGTTAGTTATTTCTTGAGGGAGTTGATTCCAGATTTTCCCAACAGAGTTTGCAAATAATGAGTCACCAGCTTTATTGTATGATTTAGTAGAGGCTACTAGAAGTTTATTAGCAGAGCGTAGAGTAGCTAGGTTCTTATAAGGTGAAATAAGTTTTGTAAGGCTTGGGGTAGCTTCTGGGTAGTGAAGAGACTTATGAACGATAAGTAGTTGCTGATAGAGTAAGTGGTTATGTTCTACTAGTTGATAAATATAATATTTTGTATGGCTGTTCTTCTTCTTAAGAATCTGCATCTAAAATCCTATTCTTTCCTTATTTCTTGAATCACCCCCTGCTTCATCATCATCCCTTTCCACTGTGAATTGTAGCTTTGTACTTGTGTAATGTATTAGAGCCTTAACTGTGTACCTCTAAAATATCCCTTCAAATTAGGTAATCTTAAACTTCCTTGTTCTATTGGGAGGATCATCTTATTCCACTTGATTCGTGCCCTCTTTCCTCCCAAATAAAATCATTCAACTCTTTATTAATTACTATCCACAACTTCTCTTCTGTGTGATATAAATATGACTTACCTGTGTATAACCCCTTACATTAACAATAATATTTTAGTGATGACTCAGGATTAAATCACAGACCCTGGAGCTATAAGGCAGATATATTACCACTAGGCCACTATGCTTCTTCTATATTTATGATGCATCTTTCCACTCAGCATGTATATTTATAGGTTCATAGGTTCATAGGTAGGTACTAGGCTATTGGCCCTAGGGCCTATATAAGCCTAGCCAAAGGTACCCTGGCTTTCACCACCCAAGAAAATTATTTTCCTGTGCCACTGTCGAGCAGAGCCACAGAAGTGATCCCCGGGGTGAATTTCCTATCTCCCATCCAATCATCAAGATTTTTCTTGAACAGTGCTAATGAGGAGCTTTGTTTGATATAGATAGGTAGTTTGTTCCAGAGTATGGGAAGTCTCTGGGACAGGAATCTATCCCTCCAGCATGTTCTGTTTATTGTGGTGACGAGGTTTAGGTCCCTAGAGCGTGTAGCTCATAGGGATTGGGATTTCTTTAAATGGAGCATGTCTAAAAGCTCTGGGTTTGACATATCTTTGTGTGTTAGGCAGAGATCACCTCTGAGTAGGCGATATGCAACAGAGTAAAGCTGCAGTTTTTTGAGATGGTCTGCATAGGGCATCTCTTTGAGGCCAGTAATCCTCTTTGTGAGGTATTTCTGTGGCCTTTCCAGTTGTTGTAGATGTCTTGTGAGGTACATACCAAAAGGGGCATTGTACTCTATAATGGGTCAAATGAGTGACGAGTAGAGGGGAACAATGACCTCTTTTTTCCTGGATGAGAAACCTTTTGTGATGAGGTGTGCCACATAGAAGGATTTCCTGACTACTGTGGCGATGTGATTATCAAAGGAGAGACTATTGTCCACCTGTGTCCCAAGGTCTCTTATCACACTTTCAGTGTTAAGTAGACTACCACCTATGTGGTAGTTCATGGGTACTGAGTTTTTACCAAAAGGAATGACAATGCACTTTTTGGCATTGAGCTTGAGGCCATGGCTTTGACACCAGGCATCTGTCTCAGCAAGGCCCTTTTGTAGGATGTCCACATTTTTGGAGTTTTGATTATGGCTCCTAGTTTGCAGTCATCTGCGAACTTCGTTAGCCAAAGACCTTCTGTGTTGGCCTGTACTTCAGAGAAGTAGATACCAAACAGGAGAGGACCCAGGACTGAACCCTGTGGTACTCCACTTGTCACTGGTCTGAAGCTGGATTTGGAGTCTGCTACTTTCACAGTGTGGGTTCTGTCAGTGAGCCAGTTGGCAACCCATCTTGTGACATAGGGATTTATACCTAGTTTAGTGAGTTTATCTATAATTCCAGAGTGGGGGATGGTGTCAAAAGCCTTGGCGAGATCTAGATAGGCTGTGTGAACCACCTTACCCTCATCTACGGCTTTGGTGACTGCTTCAAAGAAGTCTATCAGGTTTAGGAGACATGATCTGCCTTTTACAAACCCGAACTGGGTGGGGTCCTGAGTTTTGAGATTACCAATGTCATTGTTTATAAGTTCCATGATGATACGCTCCATAGCCTTGCAGACCAGGCTCATTAGGCTAATGGGGCGGTAGTTTCCGGGGTCTGTGGTGGCTCCCCCTTTGTGGAGTGGGATAACTGTCGCTGTGCGCCATTCAGTGGGCACATAGCCTGTGGTGAGGCTATGATTGAACATGGTACTTAGGTGGGGTGCCAGTTCGTTCTGTAGTCCATGTAGAACACAGCCTGGGATGTCGTCAGGTCCCATGGATGCTGTGTTCTTGGCTTTGGATAGTGTGTTTTTTTACCTGTGCAGCTGTGATTACAGGAACTTTGCATTCTTCTGGTATAGAGATGGGCCCTTTAGGGGATGACAGAGGGGTAAAGTTAGCACTGAACCTATCTGCCAGGATGTTGGCAATATCCGTTGGTTCTGTATATTTAGTGCCATTGTGCTGTAACTCAGAGCAGATCTGAGTGTTGCCATTGAGATTCTTGACATAGCTATAGAATGCTTTGTGGTTGTCTTTAGAGTCAGTGGCAATTTTGTTTTCATAACTAGTTTTGGAGGATTTTATGAGGGATCTCAGCTTCTTACTGAAGCTGACCAGGGAGTTTCTCCAATCAAGGGATTTTGCTCTTTTTTGCAACAGTTTCTTTCTTCTGTTGTAGAGTTTGTTTATGGCAGGGGACCACCAGATTGGCTTCCTTTTTTTGGAGGATAGCATCTTGGTTTTGCTAGGGATTGCACAATCCATGCACTCATGTAATTGCTTATAAAGTGCATTTGTGTAGGATTCAGCAGTCATACCTCTATTGTCCGTCAGCATGGGTGTCGTGAAGTTTGCCACTTCTGTCTTAAGAAGCGTGAAGTTGGCTTTGGAGAAATTTTTTACTGTGGTTTCCCTAATGGGGGGTGGGGGAGGTATGTGGATGTCTAGGGTGATTAGCTTATGGTCGGATCTGACCATCGAGGAATTGACCTCTGGTGTGGAGCACCAGTTGCCCATGTTGGTAATAACCAGGTCTAGGATATTGCTGCCCCTGGTGGGGGTGTGGATAAGTTGATCCATGGCATTGGAATTTATGAATTCCAGAAAACGCCCATTATTAGGGTGTTAGGTTGTACCCTAATATTTTCCAGTGTATTAAGAAATGAGGAGTGGGAATCCTGGGGCATGGTGGGGGATGCCTAGCAAGCTACAATTTGGATTGCGGTCTTGCCCAGAGTTAGTTGCACTTGGATAATCTCGGATGCATTATGCTGAGCAACTAGCCTGGAGGTGTGGATATCCTTAATGAATATGGACATGCCTCCGCCTTTAGTGTTTCGGTCCAGGTTAGGTGGCCGAAAGGTGTGGTATGAATTATAGCCTGTTAATGCAGGGGTACTCTCTGGAGCCTTGAACCAGGTCTCTGTCACTGCACAGATGTCGATGTTCTCCATTTTAAGGAGTGCCTCGAGAGAGTGCATTTTGAGGTTTAGACTTCTAGCATTGAGTAGCAATACCCTCAGATTCTTCTTGCCTGTACCTGTTAGGGTGTTGAATTTGTCATTTGAACCTTGCCTAAAAAAGGCACTATAGGGGTGGCTAGAGTCTTAGCCAGTATCCGGAATCCCAGGTGCGACAGGTGCAGGCCATCTCTGGCAAAGCATCGTGGCTTGTCGATCATGTCATCCCAGGCAGACAGATACTGGATCCCCTTAGAATGACACCAGAAGCTTAGCCAATTGTTGTAGTCAATCATTTTGTCCTTGTACTGTGGTATCATTCTGGGTGATGGCAGGATGCTACTCAGGGCTAGGGTCATACCTGCCTGGGCTACAAGATCGGACAGCTCCTCCATGTCCCTTTTCATGTAGTCCAAGGAGGTACGTCTCAGGTCATTCACACCAACATGGACAATGACAGAGTCATATTTGTACTTGTTGTGGAGTGACCTGAGTGCATGCGTTATGTGGCAGATCCTGGCACCTGACAGGCAGTTGACAGTAACTTTCTCCTTGTTTAGCCTGGTGAGTAGAACATCAGTGTGCCTGACTATAGAGTCACCTATGACTAGAGTGTTGGGTACATTGTTATGCCTTATGGGCTGTGGTTGAGTGGCACACTGAGTTTGTGGGCTATGTGTCATTTGGGTTGTGTTGGGGGTTGGAGGTTGCTTGTGTTTCTACTTTGGAGGTCCCTGTTGCTTGGGCAGGTTTTTACTGAGAGCCTCCGCGAATGTAGGTGTGTGTTTTGTGTTTCTATGTGTGTGTTTTGGTGGTGTAGGTTTTGAGGGACTATGTGCTGAGTGTGGTGTGGTGCAAGTGTTTACCTTCTCCTCTTGACTGTCTAGTCCAGTCTTGGGTGAAGAGAGCTTTGCTTCCAGTTTGGCTATATAAGTGTATCTCTCACAGGTTGTAGTGTTGGGTGGTAGGAGGAGAGGGTTGTCTGTGTACATGAGGCAATTACTGCATTGCCCCAAGATGCCCAGATTCATCAGGTAGACAGGAGAAAACACCGGGGGCTGACCCTTAGACATGCCTGGATAGGTGCTTATTTGTTAAGTACTAGACACTGTTTTCCTCTAGACAGTGAGGAAAGTTGAGTGCTGTAGTAATTTGTAGCTTATTTAATGCTTACAATAAGTTCTGAACAAGTGCTGAAACAAAAAACTGGCTAGATCTAAGAAACAAAATTAAGCTAGAAGGCTTCCCTCCAACACAGAAAGGCTTGGGCCCTAGAAGCCTACAAATAGTCCTGGACACAGCAAATCTATATCCAGGCTAGACTACCCACAGGAAAGACAGGAAACAAGCTTAGAAAAAGTTTTATTTTTTTTTTTTTTTAGTGGAAAGAGAGAAAGGAGTAGCAGAAACTAAGCTGGTTGGCCTTCTCAAATGTTCTCCCTGTACTGGGTAGAATGAGGTAATGACACTAGACTGGGAGGAGGGTCCCAGATCAAATTTACACTAGGGGCAGGCAACTGCAAAGCCACCAACTATACAGCTGAAAAGCAGCAATGAGCCTTTAAATGAAAGTTTTAAACAGCTAAAGGAGCCTCTAGAAAAAAGAGTTTAACTGCAACAAGTTATCAGAAACAAACAACCCAACAGATGCTTAATAAAAGTGGACAATTTCCAGTTAATACCTCACACACAGTGAAACTAGCTAGAAAAATACACAGTACACAAAGTGCTATAAATAACAAAGAAATAAAGAACAAAATAAACAAAAACAGGATACTTAATGTTATATATTATAGCTCCGAGTTTGCTCAGTGTCCTTCCTTCGATTAGCTCAGTGTGAAATGGCAGAACACTCACAACTGAACTTCTTAGGTAACAGAAAGTTGAAACCTGAGACAGCTTAATTCTCTGCTCTGCTGATGAAATTTATTCTTATCTGTCATTTTCTCAGACAAAATTATCTGATTTTGTTATCCTTGAGGATTACAGAAGTCCACATTTTAATGGATAAGCCTTGGTCAGCTGATGCTCAGTTCATTTAAAATGGAAGTGGTGATAGTGCACACCACTGTTAGAACATCAAGAACTCCAAAAATGTCTCATTTGATTTGTTATTCTGGGAATAGAAACAGTTTGCATCTAGGTATTGAGGCCTAACTAAAATCATGCTTGGACAACATGCTGTCACTTAAGGTCTGGTTTTCAGCTCTTGCTAAGTCTTTAAACTGTCATCTCTGTAACATCTTTAGAATCAGATACCAGAGTCTATCTGATTTCACAATGATAGTAGATGCCCTCTTTTCTTATACTTTGGACTGCTGCAATACTCCTTCCCTTTGACTTTGTGATTATTTATTTATTTTATTTTTATTTATTTTACATGTGTTAACTAGGGGTGTCTGAGCCGAAAAGACCATTTTTCAGCTGAGCCCGGGGAGAAAAGCTCCACAAAGAAAAATTACAGATACATTTATTTAGACATGATCAGTATACACACAAATTACAAAATACATGTTTTTACAGTGGTATGTGGCACATCAACAGTTACAGTGGAGAGAACAAACAAAAAAAATATTAATTTAAAAATAAAGGTAATTAATAAATTGTGGTGTACAGCTGAAATTTGGAACATAGGTAGAATACATACATAGTACACAGGTACAGTACATACATTGTAGATTAGCCAGTGTTTGTGAGTAAGAGTGAAAACTATTATCAAGTACTCTAGGTTTAGTATGTGTACCTTATCCGCTTTCACTAGCCTGGGGAGCAATCATGGCACTGCCAGCTTTGCTTGAGATGTTGCCTAATGAGGTTTTTAAAGGAGGCTTTGGATGATGTGTTTTGTATGCTAGTGGGGAGAGAGTTCCATTTTTTAGCCACTGAACTACTATACAGTGTGTATCCAAAGCTATTGTAGCTGTTGGTGACTTTTAGTAGTAGTTTGCTTGATGATCTAAGAGGCCTTTTGGCTGAGTGATGTTGTACTAGGTTTTTGAGGGCAGGACACTTATTGGGGAGGTAACAGATAGATAGAATGACAGAGGGAGAGCTGATTGTAAGTTAGGAGGTTGGGCAGTTCAAGCCAGTGGAGCTGTCTCAAAGCAGTACAGTGATGAGTTCTATATGAGCAATTTGCAGCAAAGCGGGTAGTTCTGTTATAGCAGGCTTCCATTTTGCTTAGTCAGTTTTGTTGAGATTAGTCAGAATGGGAGATGCATAGAGTAGGGTGGATAGAAGTTGGGAGCGAGCAATGGCTGATCTTGTGTTGTTGGTAAGAAATGGTTTGATACGGTAGAGTGATCCCAGTTTGGCATGTACTTTTTTAATAGTTAAGTTGAGATGACTATCAAATTTCAGGTGGGAGTCTATGGTTATTCCCAATAGCTTAGCCTGTGCAAATGGAGTGATTGGAGTAGCATTTGTGGAGTAGATAGTGAATTGACTGTTATCAGTGTTTTTGTTAGAACTGGTTATAATCATAAGCTGAGTTTTCTTTGGACTGAGGATAAGTTGGGCTTTGGTAAGGTAGTTTTCAATGTCAGGGAATGCTAGTTGAATTGTTTGCAAGTGGGTGGGAATGTTTTGTGCAGCACAGATTAAGGTAGTGTCATCTGCATACTGAATGATAGATGCATGCTGTGTGGAGGTATGCAGGTCATTTGTGAAGACTGTGAATAGTAGTGGTCCTAAGCTAGAACCCTGTGGGACTCCTATAGTTATGGGCAGCTGAGGAGAGAGAGATTTTTCCCATTTCACAGCTTGGTACCTGTCAGTTAAGTAGCTTTGGAACCAGGTAAGAGTGGAATTTGACAGGCGATATTGGTTTAGTTTGTTTAGCAGGATTTGGTGTGAGACTGTGTCAAATGCTTTGGACATATCCAAAAAAAGAGTTGACACCTGTAGGCCATCATTTTTTAGATGGTTTACTGTGTTTGTGAAGCAGAGGAGGGCTGTAGTGGTACTATGGGCAGGTCTGATACCATGCTGAGTAGGTGACAGGATGTTGCTGTCTAGGAGATAGTTTAGCATCTGAGTATAGATGCATTTTTCTAGAATTTTGGCCAGGGGGGAAGAGTAAAGCAATGGGTCTGTAGTTATTAAGTTCAGTGGAGGTCCCACCTTTATGTATGGGTGTAACATAGGATATTTTCCAGAGTCTGGGCACATAGTTTTCAACAATTGATCTGTTTATGAGAGTGGAGACTGGGATAGCAATAGCATCTGCTGTGAGTTTCAAGAAATAGCTGGGGAGTAGGTCGTCTGCTGTTGATGAGGTTTTTAGTTTAGAGAAAATGCTTTTGATTGAAGTGGTGGAAACTGTTTTGAGGGTAAAGCTTGTATTAGTGTTATTTGTGTTGGGGGGGATAGTGAGGAAGGAACTGTCCTGTGATACTAAGGATAGAATTGAGTTCACAAAGTGGGAGTTGAATTGTGTTTCGATGGGAACTTTACTGTCAGGGGTGTTTGGTTTGGGGGTAGCCTTTTGGGTGGATTTTAGTAGCTGGTTTACATTTTTCCAAAATATTCGGGGGTTGTGTTGGTATTTAGTTTGTAATGTTGTGTAGTAGGATTTTTTGTCCAGCCTAATGCATTTTTTTGCACGGTTGCACAGTTCTTGGTTCTTAGTTAGGCTTTGTGTTTCTTTGTTTTTTTGATAGTAAAGCCAGGCAGTGTCTCTGGACTTGATGATTTCTTTGGTTTCTTTACTGAGCCAAGGATTTATAGAGGTTCTAACCTTGATTTTGCGCAATGGAGCGACAGTGTCTAGGTGTTGTAGAAATGTTTTGTTGAAATATGCTATAGCCTGGTTAAATGGGAGGGTTTTTAGGGGGGGGGGGGTCCAGTCACAGTTACAGAGTAAAGTGTTGAGGACAGAGGAAGTGTTGAGGTGATACCAACCTTATCCATAGTCACTGAGTGCAAAATATAGCAGTCAAAGTTCTAATTTTGATCATATCAACACTTTGCTGTAAGATATATGCTGGTTACCTATGGCAGTGAGATTGACACTTAACAGACTTGTAAATCAGATCTAGGTTGAGCTTCATGAAAAAAAAAAAAACTTTTTTAAGTTTACACATGAGCTCACCCCTTCTGATCAGCCATTTATGGGTTGTTACCGTTAGCAGTCTCCAGGATGTACCCTGAAACACCTGTCAGGCAGTCTGTAGTTTATCTAACGTAATCCTATATGCATACTCATTGATTATTATCCTTTTGTATTTAACCTGACCTCACATAAATGCAATCCTGAATAGTTAATTTGTTAACTGTAGGAATCTAAAATTTGATCCAGGTTATTTTTGTGAAGAGAAAGAAAAGCTGGTACAGTTCATACAAAGTGAACCGATTTAACAATACTGTTTTTTCTGTGTGAGAGATTGTGGAACAGTGGAGATTGTGGAATTTGCCCTTTCCCTACTGTTGTGCGATCTCAGAATTGGTATATCAACAGCAGGGATTGTGTGTGTGGGGGGGTGGGTTACGGGTGGATTTTCTCCACAGAAAAAAATGCATTCTGTGTTTATTTTTATATTTTTTGTATGATGCATTTTGATCTTTTGTCCGATAGATGGTTTTAGGTTCAACTGCTGTATTTTGAAGGAGCACCATAATTCCATTAAATACATATAGCTTTCAGACATTCTTGGGTATCTGTAGAAAGAGGTTGAGAGGCTGACCATAGCATTTGAAAACTGCTGCTTTAAAATTAACAAAAACAAATGTGAAATTTGATAATGAAAGTATGTGACTGGTATGTGAAGGTGAAATGCATGGTGCAGCACACTTCAAGCGTGAGTGGCAGTTTTTTCCCAATATAAACGTATATGCTTCATCCACGCTAACCTTCATTATCAAACCAGGTGATTAAAAGTAGGGGATGAACCACAATGTAAAAAGCTAAATAAGATTGTTAGTTACAGGAATTTTACAAGATTACTGTTGTTGAAAAGTAAAGTAAACTGTTTCAGTACAACTGAAGCTTAACGTGACTTAAAAGACTGACAATGTGATTTAGGGGTTTGGTTTTAAGTCTGACGTTTAATGTGACATTAATGACTCTGCATTATGGAGGTGTGGTTTTAAGTCTGAAAATTATTGAGTCATAAAAGATTGGCTCTGTGGTGTAGATTTCTGGTTTTACGTTTGAAATTTATTGAGTCATAAAAGATTGACTCTGTGGTGTAGAAGTCTGGTTTTAAGTTTGAAGTTTAACATGCTATAAATACTGACTCTGTAGTGTACAAGCTTTGGCTCTGACTTCACCCTAAAAGATGTAGATATGACTAGTAGACTGGGGCTGGAGTCTATTGTAGTTCTGCCATAGGAGTACCTTCAAGGGAAAGGCCCAAAAAGGGTTCAGGGTGAGTGAGACCACCATGATGTGCACTACATTCTAACTGAGGATCATGGGTGTATGCATCCCAGCAATACCCCAGCACAGCAGACACTGCACCATGCTTTCTAGTCATTGGAAATGATGTTGCTAGAAACATTCAGAAACATTCTTTCGTTAATGACCACAACCCCTGTCGCTCTCCGTCTTCAGTATCCTTTTTAAACAAGAAACATCTTTATTGAATTATCACTTATGGTGTAGGCAATTATACATTTATATAAATGAAAACAAACCATATTTCTCATAGTTTAAGTTGCAAATATTATACATCACTTATAATATATTCAGTCATTGTCAATCAAACATTACTTGTCTCATTAAATACCTGCCTTCCTTTAAACCTCATTCCTCTTCCAAAACATTATTTTGCATATATTGCTCCCATAATTCCCATTTTTTCAATGTAATTTGCTCCTACCCTTTTATAAAGATCCCGCTTCCAGTTGTTTTATCTCTGTTACTATGTTCACTACTTCTAGTATAGTTGGTTTGGACTTTGCTTTCCATTATCTAGTAATTGCTTTTTTGTCATCTGCCAGGATTAAATTCAGCAAGGACTTACTATGTCTAGGCAATTCCGATTTTGTATCATAGCTCAAAAAAATAGTTTCCTTAGTTATAGCAATTTGTTCACCCAGCATTTCTGACAGAGTAGTCTGCAGGGAATTTTTAAAGTCTATCAATTCATTACACTCCCAAAAAATATGTTCCCAATTACCTCTATCTTCCTCATCACACCTCCATTTGCAATCTACCTGAGGGAATTCTTCTTCAGTATCTTGAGCTGCTGGGGGGGGGGTCAATAAATGAATGTGATTTCAGATAATGTGGTCTTTTTGTTTTTATTTTTTAGGGAATGTGGTCTTGAACTTTATAAGGTGAAGAAAATGGGGGCTGGCTCTGTCAACATGCAAAAAAGATGTTAGCTATATACAAGTGCTCCAAACTCCTGAAGGATAATGTTGCAGAAATTCAGTGGATTTTTAGAAATGACATGAGTGTTGCATCATACTGAGAAAATCTGCTGCAAACCATACTTTTGCTCTTTGATACTGTTACCCCTAAAAAAACAACCTCCTTACATATGCACATTCCTGAAGCCATTCTGAATTACAGTGAAAAGGATTGGCTTAACTTGATAAATTCAGGCAACAAGGACATGTCAATGTATCCTGTAGGTTTCTAGAGCTGGAACTTTGTGGTACACGTTTTGTAGCATATCATCAGTGTGATGTCCACCACTGCTGCCAATATGTGATGGCCACCACTGCTAACAATATGTGACATCCCCATGCTGTGACAGTAATCAGGTATCCTGAATCCTCACCACTGACACTGGAGAGGGATGTGCACTTGGAATACAAATGGATACACTCAGTATATCTAGATGCAGACCTTCCTGCATCAAGTACAATTTCCCTTAAGAGCACACAGGGAATACACTCATCCTGTGGTTTGGATGTCTCCTTCCAGGTCCCCAATAAGACTTCCCACTGGAACAGCTGTAGGGTTAGGTCCACAGCCGAGTGTTCCAAGCAAGTCCTCCAGCATCGTCTCTGTAAACCCAGTGCTTCATGTCCCTGCCCTGAGTAGCTGACACACACACTCTTTAAGATTTAATTGTCTCACACACACACACACACACACACACACACACACACACACACACACACACACACGCACACACACACACCTGGGAGAGGCTGGCACAGATTTAACTGCTGCGTCCTCATCTGCCCAGAGTATAAGGTAATTATCACTGCCACCAGACACGCCACAATCAGCTAATCTAAGGCCCTTAACAAAGGCTGTCTGCAATATTAATACTAATACAAATAATTGTAGTTGACTAAGACAGCTAGGCCTTCTGGAGTGGCCCAAACAGTGTCACCAAATAAATAAAAGGTTAGATACTTTCTGAAAGAACCAGTCACAATAAAAGTTTCAAATATATTTAATAATAAATAATAAAAGAACATGAAAATATTGAATATATATTTACAGTAAACCACAAAGTTCAGATCACAGGAAATATTGAAAAGAATACTGATGGGCAGACTCAGACAATAAAGAAAAACAGTATCTAAACTAATCTTCATTATATTCCTGACTAATCTAAAAGAATTACTGTTTCCTATTTGAGTTGCTAAGTACTGCAAGGCAAGATGCTGTAGGTGAGGGTTTTTCTAGTCAGGTTCCCCAAAACAGACTACTGAAAACTCTGAGGTTTCTCTTTGTAATATCTGAAATATAATTTCCAAGAGAGCTGGCAGAATGGCTTCATTTGGTCACCTGACTCTAGGTTCTGACAGTATTCCCCTTTGAAGCTGAAATAGGAATTTTGCATAGATGAATACAATACACATCTAAATGTTTATGTCTGTGCCTGGGGCTTCCCCTCTTTTTACTGAGCTAACAAACAAAGGCTTTTTATCAGACCTAGCATCTCTGGTCCTATTCAGCACTGTGGGTAATGTTTTGATGGTTTAACAGCTCATTTACATTTCCCTTATTTTTCTTAAAGCAAACTATTCAGTTAACCATTGCTGTCCCAGTATCCCCTATTAAAACATATACATTTAATTCAGTTACAGTAATACATGTACATTTCTTTTCATTTCAGCAGGGTGCACTGTTGATACATTTTAACACAAGCAAACCTTACAAATACATTGTCAGCCCAAGCATCTTTACAAATCAGTTTCATATACAAATGGCATACAGTTCTAATACATTTGTAAGGCAAGCATCTTGTATAAATCAGTTTGATATTCAAAGGACATATCATTCTTTACAAAACTCTAGCTGGCTATGCTGGCACTTGCCCATATCATCACAATTAGCATCATACTATATCCTGTAAAAAATAAAGGACTTACCTGCCATGTACTTATATAGCTTATCACCTTCTCTGCTGCATTAGTGGCAGGCGGGGGGCAAAACAAGCACTGAAGGGGCTGGCCAAGTAGGGTCTGATTGGCTGACTGAGGTTGTCTTGCCTGTCCTAGCAGGAAGGATTGCAGCTTAGTCCACTACAAATTCACTAAAACAACTTGAGAAACAATACCATTTGCCACACAAAATGTATTATTAGTAAACTAAAAAAGCGCATTTGTCCCACTACATCAGAGACTTCTTCAGAATAAATCCATTTAACAAACAAGCCTATTTAATACCTTATAAAAGTCACAGGTTGAAATTTTCCAATAGAAATAACCCACAGGCTTAAATTAACATATCAAACATACAATAAATATCATCACAGCATTTATATCTTAACATAAAAGCATAGAAAGATACATGAAATATAACACACACACACACACACACACACACACACACATATATATATATATATATATACATATATAACACTGAAACCAAAACGCTGAACTTCAAAATCTTGAAAACTCAAAACACTGACACTCAAAACACTGAAAACACATATCATGCATATACTGACTTTAAACAACATAAATCATAGCACTTTCCATCAAGTGTAAGCAGGGGGGCAAGCCCCCCTGCACCCTCCATGTGGGAGGCTGAGCTCCCCACACCCCCTGCTACTTATATATATCAACTCCAAGATTGCACTTCACTACACTAAGTGCAATCTTGGAGTTGATATATTTAAGTAGCAGGGGGTGTGGGCGTCGCAACACCCCACATGGGGGGTGCAGGGGGGGCTTGCCCCCTTACTTACACTTGGTGGAAAGTGCTATGATTTATGTTGTTTAAACTCAGTATATGTATGATATGTGTTTTCAGTGTTTTGAGTTTTCAGTGTTTTGAAGTTTCAGTGTTTTGATCTTCTATATTATGAACTTTTCTCATTTTCAGTGTTTTGAGTTTTCAGTGTTATGAAGTGAATCCATATATATATATATATATATATATTTATATTTATATATATATATATATATATATATATATATTTATATATATATATATATATATATATATACATACATACACACACACACACACACACACACACACACACACACACACACACACACACACACACACACACACACACACACACACATATATATATGTATGCAAAGATAAAAATGTAAATACCATACTTGATAAGCCTTATTTGAGAAGACAAGAAACTGAAAGTGTGTATCATTCAACCCAGGAAAACTTTAAACATTGAGGTAAAACTGCCATCACAGTTCACATTTCTCTCCTGTTTGGCATATACTTCTCAGAAGTACAGGCAAGCACAGAAGGGCTGTGGCTGACTAAGTTTGCGGACGACTGCAAACTGGGTGCTATAACAGAGTCTCTGGCCAACATGGAGATCCTCCAGAAGGGCCTAAATGAGACTGATGCATGGTGTCAAAGCCATGGTCTCAAGCTAAATGCAGAAAAATGTGTAGTAATCCCCTTTGGAAAAAACAGAGTACCCGCAAACTACAACATAGGAGGTAATCCCCTGAAATCTGAAGAAGAAATAAGGGATCTAGGTACCCAAGTAGATAGTCAGCTTTCCTTTGATAACCATGTTGCCAAAGTGGTTAGAAAATCCTTCTATGTGACCCATCTGATCACGAAAGGGTTCGCATCAAGATCTAGGGATGTAATGGTGCCCCTCTACTCTTCCCTCATCAGACCCATTATTGAGTACAATGCACCAATTGGAATGTACCTGGCTAGACATCTCCAGCAGCTGGAGAGACCACAGAGGTACCTAACCAAGAGGATTACTGGCCTCAAACAGTTGCCCTATGCAGCACGATTGAAAAAGCTAAGACAGTTCTCTGTTGCATACCGCTTTCTCAGAGGTGATCTCTGTCTAACGTACAGAGCCATGTCTAACCCAGAATTGTTGAACATGCTCCATCTTAGCAAAACCAAATCTACTCGAGCTACACGCTCTAGGGATATAAACCTCAAGAGTGGCCTAATGGTTAAGGTGTTTGCCTTACAAACACAAGGTGCAGGGTTTGAGTCTCACAAGGGATAATTGGCTAGGCTTAAAATTGCTCACAAGGGCAGTTAGCTTAGTACTAATCTATGAACCTATGAACACAACAATGAATAGAACATGCTGGAGGGATAGATTCCCTTCGCAGAGACTTCCCTTACTATGGAACAGGGTCCCGATCTACATAAGACAGAGTCCCTTACTATCACTCTTCAAGAGGAACCTTGATGAGTGGATGGGTAACAGAAAGTTCACAGTGGGGATCACACCAACAGCACTACTAGATAGGGGCCGAAGAAGAAATTAGGGACTTGGGGAACCAAGTAGATAGCAATCTCTCCTTTGACAATCACTTTGCCAAAGTGGTTAGAATGACCTTCTATATAGCCCACCTTATCACAAAAGGGTTCACATCTAGATCAAGAGAGGTCATTGTGCCCTTCTACTCATCACTTATCAGGCCCATAATTGAATACAATGCCCCATTTGGGATGTACCTTACCCAACACCTGCAGCAACTGGAAAGACCCCAAAAGTACCTCACCAAGAGAATCAAGGGGCTCAAACAGATGCCCTATGCAGTTCGGCTAAAGAAACTCCAGCTCTACTCAGTTGCGTACCGCCTACTCAGAATTAATGGACATGCTTTACCTCAGGAAATCCAAATCCCTTAGAGCTACATGCTCCAGGGACTTGAACCTCAGCACAGAAATAAATAGGACATGCTGGAGGGACAGATTCATATTCCAGAGGCTCCCCTCACTCTGGAACAAAATCCCAATCCATGTTGGGCAGAGCTCCTCACTGACCCTCTTCAAGAGAAATCTTGACGAGTGGATGGGAGATCGTAAGTTTACCCCTGGGATCTCTTCTGTGTCCCTGCTTGACAGAGGTACAGTAAACTAACCTTAAAAGGGCTACCTTCTGTGACCTACTATACAGAGGCACAGTCAACTAGTCTAAAAAGGTGGTGAAAGCCAAACACACTCTGGCTAGGCTTATAAATGCCCTAGGGCAGATAGGCTAGTATCAACCTATGAATCTATGAACTAGCTGCTAGTACAAGGGTCTAGGGAACTACTAAAGGGGCGGTGAATACCGCACAACATGGCTGGGCTAATATATGCCTTCGGGCAGGTAGCCCAGTACCAACCTATGAACCTATAACCTATAACAAACCCCATGGATCACTGCTGGGATTTTTATCATCCCTTTCCAAAACAAAAAAAAAACTGAAAATTATAAGATGGATGCTTAGATAAATGTTTGCAAAGCACATTTGTTTCTTTTTGTTTACTAGTGTCATAGAGATGCTCATAAATCTGCTCTCTATTTTTTTTTCTTTTGGTCTTACCAAAGTAAAACTAGTAGTGTTGGCATGTAGCTAAATAAATTACACCTTTAGTATTACAATTAAAAAAAATCCTTTAGCCACTATATTTGCTGTTGAACCACTATGCTTTCAGCAACCAATATGTGGTTACAATGTTTACAATTCCCACATTTAAAAATACCAAATGTTTTGGCCCCAGCTGTAGTATTACTCCTATTAACACATTCAAAATGATTTTTAAACACTTTCCTCTTTTGTATACAATATGATGTTTTACACCAAGTTTATTAAGTAATGTTTATTATTATTGAATACAGTTCAATTGCTATCAATAATATTGGCTATCATATAACTATATGAAGTAAATGTGGTTACAAAAGCTCTGGAAAACCCACCAGATGCATTCAAATGACCAAAACCAGGCTCCCAAAGCATAAATTTGTTAGTGTCATTTAGCTGTATCTGGTCATTAAGCCCTGTATTTGAACTTAAATCCATGTTTTGTCTCACAATGTGTTTTAGTGAATTTTTAGTTTCATTCTTTCACCTTGGCCCAGTGTTTGGTTATTGGTTCATTACAACACTGACAGCCAGCTGAGGCTAGTTGTCTGAGTGAGCATAATGCAAAGGCCAGGAATGAATCTCAGCCAGGAGCATGTTTATAAGCTACAGCAGGCACTGGACATGCATGGAAGAGAAAATGCTAAAGGGGCCTGCAATATAGGTTCATAGGTAGTACTAGGCTAGCTGCCCCTACAGGACAATTTCCCATTTTATGCTCAAAATAACCTATCCCATTTGATTACAGATCGGCTTTACCCATTACATGGTTGATAATTATATATTACCCCTAATATAAATAATTGAGATCATACCATAGATAATTTGAGGGAACCCATGCAAGGGATAAAGCATTTAGGAGATATCTCTGTACATCAGTAGTACAGGGGGCATTCCTGGGGTACATTTTCTGTTTCCCATCCATATATTTAAGTTTCCCTTGAAAACAGACAGGGATGAACTTTGTTTTATGTGGATGAAGAGTCTGTTCCACAACAGTGCTATCTTCTGTGAAACATACCTGTCCCTCCACACTGTTCTGTTGGTGTTGCAGAAGAGGTTTAGATCCCTAGACTTAGTATTTCTGATGCCATTTGACTTGCTGATGTGCAGTAGATCCATCAGTAATGGTTCAGAGGATGCCTTGTATGCCAGACTTAGGTCAGCTCTTAGCAGTCTGTAGGGTGCCAAGTTTAGTGACAGGGTTTTGAGAAGGTCCATACAGAACATATTGTTTAGGCCATGAATTCTTTTGGTAAGGTACTTCTGCGGAAGTTCTAGTTGTTAGTATATTATTGTACATAGTTATGTTACTATGTATAGTTGTTATATGGGACTTCCAACCATTTAAGCTGCTGCAGGGGGACTGGGGGACTACAGCTCCAGTGATAATCTTAATAGTGACCTTGATGATAGCCTTTCCCAGTGGCAGAAGTCACAGGGATTATGGATAAAAATGATGGTCATTAAGCAGTGAGCAGAACACCAAGCTGATGGTCACCAAGCAACTGGATGAATCAAGAATAAGAAAAGTGGTATTGGTTGTATGGCAGACATGGCTTCACACAGCCACTCCTGTACCTTTTTGCATCTAATATAGCTGACTAAAATAATCAACACTGTTCACTTAGGAGCACCCCAAGTTCAATAACAAGTCTGCACACCTCTATCTCTTCCTTCAACTGAAGGTACCTCTGTACCATATAATATGAAACCCCCAATAGTCTTCTCTTTTCCTGTGTTTGAAGGCAATTCTCTGTTTTGTAATATACCCCCACTCACTTAATGTTTTTTTTCCACTTATTTGATGTGCTGCTTAAATGCCAGACAGCCAGTGGTAACAACAGGCAGTGAATCAGAAGGACATTTGTATTAGGGCGATGGTTTGAGGCTTGAAAGCATCTTGAGACTGGTGCTCACCTGCCTTTAGACTGGGTCCAAAAACCTATGTTAGTAATGTCCAAAGGGATAAGGAAAATGAAATCTACTACTGTTAAGAATTAAGATACGTTAGAACTAAGGGCATGTACATGACAGTGAGTATATAAATTTGACTTAGAATGATTTAATCTTTATAGATAATTTAAGAACTGTTTAAGCATAGGAGGAGCAAAATGTATGCAATTTAGCTGATTAAGTTGGAGGCAATGATAAATATTGTTAAAGGCCTGTAGGCCCACAGAAAGAGCTCTTGTTAAAAGATCTTTAACCATGACAAAAATTATAGGTAGCCAGTTACAGAGCAGCAAAGATATTGAAGCCAAAGGGAAAACCATGCTACTTCGATGAAAGAATATATTTGCCCTATAAGTCCTGTAAGAAAATTGCTTGGTTTGAAGGAAGAGATTTTAGACCAGGGGGTGCATCCAAGATTTTTAGTATTTTACGCCAGCTTCTAAAATGTCCAGAATGTATTTCACTTCCCTCACAAGTGTATCCCCATCCACCCCAGACAGTACATTTCTAGGCAGTATACAACATGTTCAGTACTGGTAAAGAACAGCTAACCCAGTATTCCGTAAAAAATGCCCATTAGCAAAATATATCATAAAACATTAGAAATACCTCAAATTTGATTTAAATTTAAACTCTAGCACATCACATCATACAAAAAATAAAGAATGTTTAAAAGTGCATGCAGTATACATGGTGTAACCTGGGTACACCCACGTCAAAGAGTTAGTTTATGAGCTTCAGCTACCTTGTGCAATGAACTTCCTAACTGAATAGCACCAGCAAATAAACTGTGGTTAACCTTAGGACTTTGAGTCCCACTCTCAAGGATATTAAAATTAAATTCTATTTTACACTTAGTACCACTGCTCCCTACTACTTAGCAATCATTTATAAATATACACTTCTCCAAGTGTTGTCATCTTTCCATTTCAGAAAAAAGTGTATCCTTTTCAGTTGTTGATCTCTACCATCAACAAACAGATGTTGGCAATTGTTTATATTAGGACACACCATCCTACTCCGCGCAGGTGTGGGTGCAGCCTACTTGTTTGACACCCCAATGGGGTTGTCAGTTACATGGTTTGTATGTTTTTAAATTATTATCCTAATTCTATACATTTTCAACATTACACAGCTTAAGGTTGAAGTACAGAAAATTTAAACCATAATATCTGGCATTGCAAATGTAAATTAATGTCAGTAAAAGACGGCCACGCTCATCCAACAAGGGACTGCCTCCCCATACATACTTATTTATATATCTATACACATTTTTAAGTACCTTGCAGTCCTTTTGATGGGTGTGGGGGTGTAAGTCCCCTAATAGATGTTACCCTGTCTGCTTTTTACATCTATTTTTCATAAGAGCAATTTAAAAATTCATCTGAGAGAACAAAAGTATCTTGACAGTGTAGATCAGGGTGTGTTGTACCTTTAAGAAGCATTCCAGTCTATGGGCTTGTGCATATAAGTACTGAGCACGTGCAAGCAAGAGTGCCATTTTGAGTGAACAGCCAGAGTAAAAGCATGTATGTATGTAGCAGTCAGTTTAACTTTAATGTTCCAGTCCTCCATCCAGATGTGTTTGTGTGTAATAAACTACTTAAATGAACACCCAAGCCTCATCATCTTATTTGAATACACAAGATGAGCAACATGGTGTCAGAATGGGATTCAAAGTCAAAACCATGAGGCACACAGTCAGTAATGGAGGAATATACACTAGTGAATCATCTAAAGCTCAAACAACTCACAAACAGGTCAGAAACAAATTTCCAGGTACTAAAACTCGCTTAAATTATTTTTTATGCAACGAATACAAAATGAAGGATTCAAAATTAATTTCTAATTAAATTAAATGTTCGAAACTGCAACATACTGATAAAAATATTCAAAATACTTATGAGAACGCTCAAAATAACTTCCAAATCACACAAAAAAGGGAAGAAAACAACCATATTTTTTCACAATGTACTACTTTTTGCATTAACTAAATCTATTTGAAATATCCAGTGTGCAAAGTGTTTGCAAGAGTGTGCAGTATTACAGTAATTTCATAAAATACAGTCATTTCAAAGAGATTATTTTGCATTTGAATATTACAACAGGTACCTGGTGTGGTGAATGTTCAGACATAATTACAAGGGCCAAGTTTGTAATGTATTTAAAGGCAATTTGTTGGCATGTCAGAAGGATTTCACAGACCCAGTCCACTTGTGTTTGTTAACAATATTGTAGAAAATTGGAGAGTGTTTGAGCAAGAATACTATACTTTCATATGGCCTGCTTTTTCTGATAAAGATACATGTACAAAGGCATTTATTCTGCTTAATTTAGCTGGTTCAGAAGCCATTAAAAGAGAGTGTTCATTTATGTACGCATCTGCTGTGTATGCAGTGGAGGGGGAAGACCTCCATATTGTGGTACTGTCTGAAAAGAGGGAAACCCCATAGTGCTTAAAATGTAAATTTAGAGAAATGTGTAACCCCCAAATGAATGTTACAATGGAAAGACACTTATTTAAAACAAGAGCTCAAAAGCTTGGTGAAACTTTTTCAGCATATATAACCAACTTGAGAAAGAAGGCCAAAACATGCAGATTTGGTGATCTGAGAGATGAGTTGTTAAAAGACAGGCTTCTGTGTGGTATTAAAGATGATGCAGTGAGAAAGATTTTGCTTCAAGGCAGTGATTTAACTTTGAGCAAAGCCATACAGATTTGTCAGATGTATGAACTTACAGAAAAGCACATGAATATGCTTACAAACGAGAAAAACATGCTTACAGTGTCTTTCAGTGCAAATGTTGATAGTGTGCATAAAGCTAAGATGAAATAGAAGTATAAATCGAAAGGGCTCATGGCTGCTTCCAACTCTAAGACCAACTATAAACCAACAAAGTTAGCTGCAATACCAAACTTTATTAATTGTTGTAATTGTGGTGGAAACCATGAAACCAAATGAGAGAAGTACTTAGCTTTTGGTCAGCAGTACCAGACATGTAAAAGTGGAATAATTTCAAAAGGCTGTGTAAATCTAATTGGGCACATTCTTTTATTAAGAAAGAGCATTCAAAGAGGCACGTTGATCAGTTAGAAAGCTGCAACCCTACTTTTTTTATGTTGATGATGTGTCTGTGCCTAGTGAAACAGTCAACACAGTAGATTTGTGGGCAAAGAGTAAAGTATTTTGTACTGTTGAGATTAATGGGAGACCTGTACAGCTCAAAGTTGATACTGGTTCAAAGTGCAATGTTATGTCAGCAGATGTGTTTGCTAGAGTAAAAGCTAGAGAAGAACCTGACCTGGCAAAGTGTTCATGTTACTCTGCTGGGAACAGCTATGACTTGCAATTTTACATAGTCAAGAGACGTGCAGTCATTTGTGGGCTTCGAAGATAGTTTTTGAATGGGACTGATTTCACTTAATGAAGAGATTCACCATGTAAGCATGAATGATAACAGCTCAAATTTTGCCCAAACCATTTTTTCTGACTATGCTGATACTTTTAAAGACAAATTAGGCAAACTCCCAATTGTGTACTCCATGAAGTTAGACCACAAGGTAATCCCAGTTATCAGACCAGCACATAACGTTCCAGTAGCTATGAAGAACAGAGTCAAAGCTGAGCTAGACAGAATGGTGCATCTAGGAGTAATTTGTCTAGTAGAAACAAACAACTGAATGGGTGCCTTCCATGGTGGTAGCTCATAAGAAAGGGTCAGATGATATTAGAATAAGTGTTGATCCAAGAGATTTGAACAAAGCACTAAAATGACCTCATCATCCAATGCGTACATTCGAGGAAGTTGTGCCGTCATGCCAAATGTCAGTTTGTTCTGTCTTAGATACAAAAAGTTCATTTTGGCAAATTTTGCTTGATTGAAAATCTTCATTACTAACCACACTCAGTACACCATTTGGAAGGTACAGATTTATGAGAATGCCATTTGGAATAAATTCTGCGTGAAGTATTTCAACATGCGATGGCACAGATTTTTTCTGGTTATCCATGTGCTGTGATAGTAGATGATATTCTTGTAGGAGGCAATAGTGAAGTCAAACTTGATGGAAACCTCAGGAAAGTTCTGGAACATGCTTGTGAAATGAATCTTAAACTAAATTCTCAGAAATGTAAATTCAGTCTGAAAGACGTTACTTATGTAGGTCATTTGTTTACCAGTTCAGGCTTACAACCAGATCCTTCTAAGCAAACAGCTATTCTTGATATGCTAACTCCAGACAATGTCCAAGCCTTACAACATTTTCTTGGCATGGTCAACTATTTGGGCAAGTTCATTTCAGATCTAAGTGAACTTTCAGCACCACTAAGAGAGCTGACATGCCAAAATGTAACCTGGTCAGAACAACACCAAGTGCATTTGATGTCCGGAAACAGAAAATTGCCACTCCACCTACTTTAAGATATTATGATGTTTACAAACCAGTAATTCTTTCCTGTGATGCTTCTAAGTTTGGTCTTGGTGCAGTCTTTCTTCAAGAGGATAGGCCATTAGACTATGCATCGGGAACTCTAACCCAAACCGAGATGCAGTATGCTCAAAAAGAGAAAGAGCTCTTGGCAATTGTGTTTGCATGTTCAAAATTCATGATTATATTTATGGACGACCTATTCAAATAGAAACTGACCACCAACCTTTGGTCACAATTAAAAGCCAGTGCACATAGCTCCTGCAGAGACTGCCACACGCTCAAAAAAAGTATAATTTCAATCTTATTTACACAAAAGCAAAATTCTTTATCTTGCTGATGCTTTATCCCAATTTCCCAGAATAAACACTGAACATCATGTGAATGAGAAACCTAACTTTTAACTCATAGAAGTGAGAATTTTTTCTTTCATACGCCTTGTTAAGATTAGAACTCGTATAGCTTCAGATCCAATTCTTCAGAAGCTCAAACATTTTATCAAGTCAAGGATGGCCTTCAAAGCAATCTTGCTTACCAGTAGATGTGTATCAGTATTTCCTTACAGAGATGAAATTTTGATGGAAGATGGTATCATCACGAAAGGTCCAAAGGTGATTGTTCTAAAATCCTTGCAACAAGAGTATATTAAAATATTGCATCATAGCCACCCAGGAAGTGATTCTACCAAATGAAGGGTGAAAGGTCTAGTATTTTGTCCTTCTTTATCAAAAGATACTGAGAAGGAAATTTCAACTTGTTCTGTTTGCAACAGTACTAAACCGCATCAACAAAAAGAACCACTTCAATTAAGCCAGATTCCTGAACTACCTTGGTTGACAGTAGCTACAGATATTTTTGAATGGAATGGTCAACATTACTTGGTATTAGTAGACTCTTATTCAAATCGGTTCGAGAATTACCTACTTCCTAACCGAACGTCCAGTACTGTCATTACAAAGTTGAAGAGACTTTTTTTTGTCCATGGTACTCTGCACAAAGTCATTTCTGACAATGGTGCACAGTTTAGTAGTCAACAGTTCAAAAGGTTTGCTTAAATGTGGTACTTTGTTCATGTTACTAGTGGCCCTGAATACCCACAATCAAATGGCTTGGCTGAATGTGCAGTTCAAAGTACAAAACAGCTGTTAGAGAAATCCAAACGAGAGAATTTTCATGTTTTTCTAAACATCCTTGATCTCAGAAACAATCCTTATTATAATTTACTTGGTTCACCTGCTCAGAGACTTATGTCGAAACAAACCAGAACCACACTACCAACCAGTAAGCCTTTGTTGGTTCCAGCTGCTAAAAACAACAAAACAGTAAAAGCTCAACTCCTAAAAAAGCATTTGTCCCAAAAGTCATACTGCAAGACCAGCAAACCTCTGAATCCATTAAAAGGAGAGATAGTGAGGATGCAGACCGCAAAAGGATTTGATTGGATTGGACTTGTGAAACATTTGTGTTTGGAACCGAGATTGTACATCGTTGAATTGCAAGGGATGGAATTTAGGTGGAACAGGAAACATTTATTTGTCTGAGCCAGTGTTACACCATCTTGCCTGTAATGAAGACTCTAATTCCCAGAGTTATCTGTCCAATATTCCAGTTCCAGAGAACATTTCATCATATGTTCCTGAAAGTATCCCTGAAAATCCTGAAGCAGAACATTCCCCAGTGACTGTTCCTGTTGCTAAACCCAGTTCTGATTATTATATTACGAGGTCAGGTCATATCTCAACACATAATCCTAGTTACACGGCAACCTGGACATGATTGTTCTTGTTTGTATATCTCTATATAATTTGCATGCCTATTCAATTGTCATTTTTACATTGCATGACAGAATAGTCAAAGAAGGATGTAGATCAGAATGTGTGTTTACCTTTAAGAAGCATTCCAGTCTGTTGGCATGCGCATATATGCACTAATCACGTGCAAGCAAGAATTCCAGGTTGAGTGAGCAGCCAGAGTGAAAGCATGCTTGTATGCAGCAGTCAGTCATTTAGTTAAATATTCTAGTCCTCCAGCCAAATGTATTTGTGTAATAAATTACTTAACGAGCACCCAAGCCTCATCGTCTATATGAACACACAAGACGAGTGACACACATTACACTAGAGGCGGTTAGGGTTTTTGGTACAAACGTCAGATTTTGCAAGGCAAAACATACCCACGGCCAGTACAAAGGACAGAACTTCAATTTGTGGCCTACGTGAAAGCTTATTCTTGTAGCATTTTACTTATTTATTCTGTTTCTTGTCACATTTAGGTGTTTCACAGACACGATAACTGTTTTATGCAACTATTACATACAATATATGTAATATGTTTATCCTAAAATCTCAGGACATTTGCCATTTTTTCGATTTCTTTGCAGAACACAACTGCTCAAAGAGGGACTGTCCATCGCAAAGTGGGACAGGTGGTAACCCTAGGCGGTTCTTCTTGCTACTGCGCATCCTGATGTGTTATCATATGAACAATCGCCCAAATATGGTTAAGCATTCCCAATTTGTAGTCATGTTTGGTATTCGTATACAGTTATTCGGTTTTGAAATAATTTCTATCGTTTTAAGTGCATAGCTATTACACCTCTCAACTGTCCACATTTTTCAATTCGTATTTTGGTCTGCTACTCATAAAATTTGTGTTTCTTACAAATCAGTGAGGACTGCAGCTACTAAATGTCAGGGTACCAATGAAGAGACATTTGAGTATCAGACTTGATATCGTTAGAAAGGTAAATGCGTCTAGCTACAAAACGTGCCACTGTCCTCCATTACTTTTGGCTTTGCCCACATTTTTTTGTGATAATAGGTTGAGAGGTGTGATAAGCATATGCTGCTGACAAACGGCAGTGTGAGAATTACGGGCGAAGAGCTATAATATTTCAGACAAATGCTTAGCAAAAATATACGACTCATCTCAGCGTATTTTACAGCACCCATTTTTGTCCTTTGTTATTTCCGTCTCTGACAGTCCCCGATTTCTTAAGTGAAGTCTGAGGTTGACAGCTATATTCAACTGAAATGTACAATACATCTCAACGGTCCCCGATTTTCACTAACATTTTAGCTGTGCCCCTCCTAATCTTTTCTAAAACAGATTACTTTTGCAGAAGAAGCGGCGAGTTACGCACTTAATAAATACTGACAATAATTAGTGTTGTAGACTTCTTTTACAATGTGTCATTATTATTTTAAAAATGCCCTTGATTGTCTGTCTCCGATTCTTTTGAGATTTGTCCTCAAGTTCTTGAGATTGAGACCTATGACAAGAAATATCGTCGAATCCAGTCACTTGCAAGACAGTAGATAAAGAAACTGATTCTCTTGCACCCTGATAAGCTTTCCCAGACATTTCAACTCGTTCTGCCACACATTTCTAATAATACTAGCAACCGTATTGCTCAATTCGTAAAGAAGACAAATATAGCTGTGTTTACATCAGGCAGGCAACATGTGAGACGCACCGTGTTGATGTTTGGGGACCTACGTCTGTAGTTCCGGGTCCACGTCCACGTCTCCAGGAAGATGGAGTGGTGGTTGTGTAAGGTCTTGCAGTGGACTCCACAGAACAAATTCTGTTGTTTATGGATTAAGTGAAAACTTTTAGAACCGTCTTCTACTTTTCTAGAGTTTTAACATTATATTGAATGAGACTGCTTTGAAGAATGATAGGTGAGATACGGGTGATTAAGTGGGGGGCCTATGTATTTGAAGTGATGTAAAGAAGGATTGCAGATTTATTTCTACACTTATGCTGTCTAGACTCCGATCAGTGAACAGACGTGGAGTATGAACTGTTGTCAGCTTTCTTCACACTGTGTGTTTTGTTTAATGCATTTTATGTTTAATGTTACTAGTAGGGTTACCATCTGTACCGTGTTTACGCAGGACACGTCTGATTTAGGTAGCTGTATCTTGCGAAGTAACATGAAAAGTCGCAAGTAAATAACATGAAAAAGTGACAGCTGTCTTGATATTTTAGTTTTCGTAATGAAAATCTTGTCTAACTTACCTTTAAGTATCGGGGAAACTACGATACTATGCTAGAAATACTTTAAAGTGTTACGTAGCAGTATGAACTAAATTAAAACTCTGTAACTGTATTTTATTTGATGTAGAGAAAATAAGTTGCCGCACTGTTTGAGACCGTGTTTTCTTCCTGCTAATCAATGTTCAATAAATACCTTACTTTAGGCATCTGATAGAGTATCAGTGTGCAGATCACATTAGGCTTCGATTTTTTTAGCAAATATAATGTGGTCGTAGTTTGTATATTTGTTTATTTGATTATTTTGTGTTCTTAATGTAAGACTGAATTTTTTTTATTACATAATAGTAAAAATGGCATAATTTATCTGTAACGTGTCACCATTTTGCAGCTTAAGTCTGCCTGATACCCCTATTCTCACTTTTTAGTTTCTGAAAATAAATGTACAGTAGTGGTGTTGTTTTCATTTTTATTTATATGTGATGCGAAGCATTTTCCTTTACTAATGAAGTTGTGCACTTGAAGGATAAAGTACACTATGGACACATCTGTAAGGATTCTATAAGTACCCAAAACAAAAACAGGTGAGGTTAGTTGCTAATGTGTAAAATATTTGTAAAAAGTCAGCATGCTAAATAACAACAAAAGAGGTAATTTTTAATGCCGTCATCTTAAATTTTAAAAAGACATTATCAGAATAATTTAAAACCACTCATTTTAATTGGTTTTACAAAACTGACATTACGAACCAGCCATCACCAATAAATTACTATAAATATTTTGAAAGCTGAACCTTTGAAATCTTCCACTTTCTGCCAAAATTGTGCCTTCACAAGTCACCCCAAAAGTATATTCGTTGAGGCTTTAAAATGAATGAAATATATAAATAATAACTTGGTGTAAAAACATAGAAATGAAGGGCTGTCAAGGTGTAGATTACCACATCGATTTAAGTTTTCAGTACATTTCAAATTTAAGTGAACTTATTAAGAAAATTAATTTAGAAAATGTGTCGGTGAAAGTCTGCATGTGGACCATTTAATGCAGCCTGTCTGGTCTGTAGTTGCTCTTTGAGGTCTGTTTACCTATTTGGTTATTAGTTTCCAAAAGAGCTTGGGATGGGTTTTGAGGGAAATTAGTTGTGAAAGGAGGTAGAAAGATTCATCTCTTCAAACAACTCTTTTTGCTAGGTTCCTCAGGTTGTTAAAGCTGATTCTGTTATTGTGCTTGGAGAATTTCCATTCTTGGCAGGCAGTGTCCCTGGTTTTAATTGAGGCTTTTAGTTCTTTTGTAATCCAAAGTTTGGGATTGAAGTTATACAGCTTGAACATTTAGTCAAGTATTTTTCCTTTCGGTGTACCAGTTTTGCTATCAGTGTCTCCGCAGTCTCTTTGGAATTACTGATTCTGATGACGTGTCTAATCAATGGAGGCTAGCTTTGTTTTTATTACAGCTATATGTGGTTAGAAATTTTAGCCTGGAAGAGGATACATTTTTTTTTTTTTTAAATATTTTTATTCATTTCCAAAAACAAGAAAACATGAATGCAGGTTATTTATGACAATGAAGTATTTACAAATTATTTAAAAAGGTAGGCTAAAACCTCTAAACAGATATCAAACATTAAAACCAAAATAAAGTATTTACAAGGGTGTCTATTGTTAACATATAATTGACTTTCTATACAATTGTTTCCTGATTATAATCTGCTGCAGTCATTATTCTCCAGTATTTCAGTTACTTTTTGCCATGCTATGTATAATGATGTAGTTCTTTCAGTTCTTCCTTTTAATAGTGTTCATTTCCAATTGCTGTACTGCTGACACCATATTCATGAATTGCTTAAAAGTTGGAGAAGCTTTGGATTTCCAGTTTGATGTAATGTTCTTCCTTGCAATAGAAGAGGATACATTTTTGAGGGAGAAACAGTCTGGAATATCAGAAGTTATAGGTATGTGGTTACTTAAAGTCTAAGATTTGGTTTGTGGTACTGGAAACAATAAATTCAAGATGGGAGTGGTTTGTTTTGAAGTTTGTGGCCATGTTGGGAACTTACTGTTTGTAAAAGGTTTTGATCATTAAGGAAGTCATTGATTTAATGTCATTTTTCAAGTTGGCCAGTAGTACAGAATAGGATGCTGCTTTTGCAACTTTTTTATTTGTCAAGAAAGGCTGCTTTTGGTTGCAGTCTTTCTCCTTGTAGGTGATATCTATAGCCCTAAGGGTACCATATCCTTGTCAAAGCCATGCTGTGAATGTAAAAAGAAAGCCACAGTTGTTCACATGGCCAACCACTTGTAAGAACACAATCCTTTCCAGCACATTTGTTAAAGGCTAATGGTTAGACATTGAGCTGGAGTACTGGTTAGTGGGGTAAGCCATTTCGGGAGCTGAAGTAATAAAAACTTGTTTCAGAATAGGTGGATTATTCTTGTTAAAACTATGGGATGTTAAAAAATGGAGCTAGTAGTTTTGCAGGGGGGTGATGATAATAACTAAAAGGAATAAGTGGAGCTAAAAGAACACATGGTTCCTATTGTCTGACACTCAGTTTAAGTATATCCAGAACAGTTCAGACAGAAACCGTTCTAAATCAGAAGTTAGGAGACCTGGAAGATGGAGCCATCTGAGAGGATTGGGAAATAAGGCTCCTTAGGATACAGGGGTATACTCTGCTAAGGTAGGATGAGCTTTTAAAAAAAATCTCCAGCAGGGAATCTGAAACAGGTGATTGCTCAGGATAGTAGAATGTGGTGCTGTAGATTTATTGCAGTAATCCGTTAAATATTTGACAGCTTTCTAGAGTGATATCAGATGACTGACAAAGAGACTTTATTTCTGGTGACTAGATTTATTAGCCTTAGTTACACTTCTACAAGACACCCTAAGAATGGTGAATTCTTGATTATGGGCAAGATCCTTATTGTATGTCTAGCTCTTCCATGCTTTGTCCCTTATTCTTATTTGGTATTTTACATTAATAGAAAGCCAAGGATGATTGCATTGCATAATTGCCTTTCTCACTGGGAAGTGTTTTTAGTGTTACAGAAGATGTTCAAAGTTTATAGGGCAGTCAAGAATTTGGTCTTAGTTTGCTGTGAAAAGTTTATTTTAATGAAAACACTTTATTAACTAAATTGACTTTTCGGTTAAATAAATGGGGCACACATTGGATTTCTTATAGGACCAATAACTCGACAATTATCACTAAGGGAGATGGCTTGGACGCATGATTTGATACATTCCTGGTAGGTGTACTGCATCAAGACTTCCCCTCGTATCATTAGGTGGGTTCAGACCAAGAGCCTCGACATGAAACACATGAAAATCTATCTACTAAATGTGTTTTGAAATTGCATGCCCTTAAGAGATGATTATTTGACAGGTACTGCTTTTTCTAGTATTTATACATAATAGCATATACAATGATGTATTCGTATTTATCCATTATTAATTATTATTACTTATTTATATCTTATTAGATTATTAGGTTTGTATATATATATATATATATATATATAACTACATCGGCGATAGATATTTATCCATAATAATTAACTAATTGACTTTTACTATAATATATTAACTAATTTATAGTTAGTTTCATTATTAATTTTGCTATTGCTAGCTTAGTCAACTAGCTATAAGGCTTGATGTCATTTTTATTTATGGCAACTATTATGGATTTTTTGAATTAATATGTATTGCTGCTTTTTAATTTTTAATTAATTCAATAAGATAAAGGAAATGTGTTCATGTTTGCACATAACTTCAAGTTAAAAACAGTGTAACTTACCAGTATATTACTTGAAGAATGTGCACGAAGGCTTTCCCTTTTAAGAATTAACTGGGTTCACTAATTTAGGTTTTAATTCATTGATTGTTAGATTTTTTTCTATATAAAGAATGTTAATTGATTTTCATTTTGTTTCAGTCTGATGAAGGTGAGGCACTGATCCACACCGAAGCGCTTACTAATAAATGCAAGTTTCTTTTATTTTATTGTCAGTTTGCTGGCTATCATTGCGTTCATCCTTGCGTACTTTTCAGTAGTTTGGTTTCTTGTTTTTCGTTTGTGAGAGTTTTACTATATGGCGAGTGGAACCGGAGCAGTTTCGCAAAACCTGTTTACACAGGAAGACAATATAGACGGTAATCAGAACAATTCTGCTGGCGACTTAACCACGCTAGTACAATTACTTTTGGGAAGGGTTGAAACTTTAACCCAACGTGTCGAGGCTCTTGGTCTGAACCCACCTAATGATACGAGGGGAAGTCTAGATGCAGTACCTACCAGGAATCGGAACAACATTGGTTTTATTAATGCAACGACGAGCCAACACAATGCACCAATTACCAATACTTCGGAAGATAATTCTGAACCTGCAGCACCACTTGCTCCAATTTTACCAACAAATCAAGCAAGTGTTTTACCATCTATGGGTACTTTTCTTAACAATAAATACAGCTTTAATACTAACAATGACAACAATGCTCCCTTGGATGCAGTAGAACAACAGAGGGAGAGTTCTTTCTCTGATCAAATTAACCTTTTCGACACCAAGCTTTTCAGATGTAGGAAACTCCAACTGGAGGTCTCGTATTTACAAGAGTGCATTACCAAAAAAATCATACCCAAAGGCTTGCGTCAATGGCGTTATCCAGCTGGATTAATATATGATTCTTTATTTTTTAAAGAATTGATCCAACCTTTTGACAGGCAAGGTATGGAATTTTTACAATCTCTTATTAATTATTACAATCAAGAAATTAATAATCTTGAGTGATTTAGAAATTTTGGAACATACCATAGTGACTCATGGTGACTTTTCCCGTTACAAATATGACTATTGTAGAATATATACAAGCATACAGGCAACTATGGATAAAATGCTTGCCACTAAAAAGAGGAAAATAGCTAGAGACTTGTACGATTATTCGAATAATATTGCTTATCCTAAGCCTCCATCTAATAGTAGCCCTGATAAAAATGACATACATAATAATAACAGGGTTGATGGAACCCACGACCAAGAGCAAGCTCGTTCTTTCAACAATATTAGTAACAATGAAGGTAACGGGTTAAGACGAGCTTAAAGAATTATCAATCGCAACAACAGCACTAATGATACTAATGCTAATAACTACCATGATTGACCACACGTGGTTAACCCCAATGATGAGCAAAAACAATAGTGACCAGGGTTTTCGGACCGATCGGTCTGGTCAACAGAACAATCGACGGACCAACCGCAATCAAAGGAACAGGAGGAAACAAAGGAGGTGACAGTTTCAAACCAGGTGCATGGTCTTGCTCCTTCCATACATGTAAGCACACAAGGTGACTTTAAAATCTATAACTATACAAACCTTGATATTCAGCAAGACAAGGTGACTTTAAAATCTATAACTATACAAACCTTGATATTCAGCAAGACATGATTAATCTTCTATCTAAAGGGCTAACTTACGTCCCTGGTAAAAGGATGGATTTAGCCAAAACAATCATTGATTTGAAACTGTGTGTACGCAAAATTAAACCTAAATTTGCCCATGGGGCGAAGTTCAACTGAAACCAGTTCTATCAGGGTTCCTAGTTTGTTTAACCCCCTTCACCCTAGACTATGCCTTTTGAAAAGATTTGCGAAATGGATCTAAGGGCTAGCTCTGAGAAAAAGCAGCATTTATCAACAACTAAAAACATCCTCAGCGCTTCTGAACAGGATTTTCTCCATCTACGTAATGACTGTAACATCAGGGTCATGAATCCCGACAAGGAGGAGGGCTTGTGTTTATGGATAATTTCATTTACGTTGAAGCAATGCAAAACATCTTAACACAAACGCTTATGAAAGAGTGTCCCTTAACGAAGTCAACCAGGCATATAGAAAAATTAGGTCAATATTGGATGACTTGTTTTAGAGGGTCTATAGACAAGGACCTATTTCAATACTTGTCAATGATTGCACCCAAAACACCTGCCTTATTTGGTACTCCTAAAATACACAAATCTCTTAATAGTCCCCCATTTAGACCTATAGTGGATGGTAGGGGATCCATCGCACACAGTTGTGCCAAATATATTGATTCTATTTTAAAACCATTGGTCGATAGCGAGCCTCAGATATGTAAAGATTCTTGGGTTTTTTTAAGAACCATAAACAGACTAGACTGTCAACTTGAGGCATGCTTTATTACCATAGACATCAAAGACCTCTACACAGTTATCCCCCAGGAAACTGGACTTAAATGGATCAGGGACTTTCTGGTCCTAAAAAAAGTAGAGGAGAACACCATATATGTAATCAAAACCTTATTGGAAATTGTTTTGACAAACAATTTCATGGTTTTTGAGGGAAAACTGTATTTGCAGAAGTCTGGTATAGCAATGGGGTCACCATGTGGGGGTAGTTTTGCCAATGCCATCATGGCATATTGGGAAGATGAGTTACTATTTCAGAACAGTCTTTACCAACAGCATGTCTCCTGGTATACAAGATACCAGGATGACATGTTCTGCATTTGGAGAGGAGATAAAACCCTTATTCCAACCTTTATTCGTAACATTTCAACCATGACAAGTTTCCTTGAGTTTACATATAACATTGATGATACTTTGATTAACTATTTAGACATTCTTTTAGTGAATGACAGATGTAAACGTAGGTACATCAGTAGGATTTATAGGAAACCTACACATTCAAATACCTTTTTGCATTTTTCAAGTAATCACCCCTACCACCAAAAGAAGGCCATTATAAAAGGTCAGATGGTTAGGGCAGCCCGAATGATGTCTGATGATGAGTTTGAGACTGAATGTGAAAACCTGCAAGGCATGTTTATGCATAGAGGCTACCCTGCTTCCTTGATTGTTAATATAAAGCAAGAAGTTTGTCATAAAAGAAAAAACGGGTACTTTCAGCCTTTACTTAGTGGGTTACAGCAACAGCCCATGCCAATGGAATCTTTATTGGATAACAAGAATAATAGGGTTTACATGACCAGCTTCTTATCGACGTTTTCCCTAGATTATGTATTTATCAGGGATATTATAAATAAAAATCGGAACGTCATTAGAGGAGAATTAACATTGATTAAAACATTAGGTGAGAAACCACGTATTACGTACAGAGGGCTTAACTTGAAAGCATTACTTGAGAAAAAGACAAGAGTCCCAAATAGTAGGGTTAAAAGTATGTTCAAATGTGGTACTTGCCCTTAGTGCAAACACATATTTGAAGGGACTAGATGTATAATTAACAACAAAATATACATGATTGGTTCGAGATTCAATTGTGATAGCAAAAGTGTGGTTTATGCAGCCTTATGTTGCCAATGTAATGCATATTACATTGGCAAAACTGAAAGGAAACTCAAACAGTGCATGTACGAACATTTTTATGCCATTAACAAGGGGGACATTAAAAACTCTTTGGCTAAACACATTTTAGAATACCCTGGACATATTTTTAAATTTTTAGTGTTACAACATCGAGATAATGACATTAGAGGAGGCTCTTGGCAGATTTTACTAGAAATTGATGAGCTTATTTGGCAAATAAAAACAGGGGCGTCCATTCCACCAGGGCTGAATGAAAATCTATCTATTAAATGTGTTTTGAAATTGCATGCCCTTAAGAGATGATTATTAGACAGGTACTGCTTTTTCTAGTATTTATACATAATGGCATATACAATGATGTATTCATATTTATCCATTATTAAATATTATTACTTATTTATATCTTATTAGATTATTAGGTTTGTATATTTATATTTATATATATATATATATATATATATATATATATATCTTGTTTTTCGCTTTGTGAGAGTTTTACTATATGGCGAGTGGAACCGAGCAGTTTCAAAACCTGTTTACACAGGAAGACAATATTGACGGTAATCAGAACAATTCTGCTGGCGACTTAACCACGCTAGTACAATTACTTTTGGGAAGGGTTGAAACTTTAACCCAACGTGTCGAGGCTCTTGGTCTGAACCCACCTAATGATACGAGGGGAAGTCTTGATGCAGTACCTACCAGGAATCGGAACAACATTGGTTTTATTAATGCAACGACGAGCCAACACAATGCACCAATTACCAATACTTCGGAAGATAATTCTGAACCTGCAGCACCACTTGCTCCAATTTTACCAACAAATCAAGCAAGTGTTTTACCATCTATGGGTACTTTTCTTAACAATAAATACAGCTTTAATACTAACAATGACAACAATGCTCCCTTGGATGCAGTAGAACAACAGAGGGAGAGTTCTTTCTCTGATCAAATTAACCTTTTCGACACCAAGCTTTTCAGATGTAGGAAACTCCAACTGGAGGTCTCGTATTTACAAGAGTGCATTACCAAAAAAATCATACCCAAAGGCTTGCGTCAATGGCGTTATCCAGCTGGATTAATATATGATTCTTTATTTTTTAAAGAATTGATCCAACTTTTTGACAGGCAAGGTATGGAATTTTTACAATCTCTTATTAATTATTACAATGAAGAAATTAATAATCTTGAGTGATTTAGAAATTTTGGAACATACCATAGTGACTCATGGTGACTTTTCCCGTTACAAATATGACTATTGTAGAATATATACAAGCATACAGGCAACTATGGATAAAATGCTTGCCACTAAAAAGAGGAAAATAGCTAGAGACTTGTACGATTATTCGAATAATATTGCTTATCCTAAGCCTCCATCTAATAGTAGCCCTGATAAAAATGACATACATAATAATAACAGGGTTGATGGAACCCACGACCAAGAGCAAGCTCGTTCTTTCAACAATATTAGTAACAATGAAGGTAACGGGTTAAGACGTAGCGAAAGAATTATCAATCGCAACAACAACACTAATGATACTAATGCTAATAACTACCATGATTGACCACACGTGGTTAACCCCAATGATGAGCAAAAACAATAGTGACCAGGGTTTTCGGACCGATCGGTCTGGTCAACAGAACAATCGACGGACCAACCGCAATCAAAGGAACAGGAGGAAACAAAGGAGGTGACAGTTTCAAACCAGGTGCATGGTCTTGCTCCTTCCATACATGTAAGCACACAAGGTGACTTTAAAATCTATAACTATACAAACCTTGATATTCAGCAAGACAAGGTGACTTTAAAATCTATAACTATACAAACCTTGATATTCAGCAAGACATGATTAATCTTCTATCTAAAGGGCTAACTTACGTCCCTGGTAAAAGGATGGATTTAGCCAAAACAATCATTGATTTGAAACTGTGTGTACGCAAATTAAACCTAAATTTGCCCATGGGGGCGAGTTCAACTGAAACCAGTTCTATCAGGGTTCCTAGTTTGTTTAACCCCCCCCCCCCTTCACCCTAGACTATGCCTTTTTGAAAAGATTTGCGAAATGGATCTAAGGGCTAGCTCTGAGAAAAAGCAGCATTTATCAACAACTAAAAACATCCTCAGCGCTTCTGAACAGGATTTTCTCCATCTACGTAATGACTGTAACATCAGGGTCATGAATCCCGACAAGGGAGGAGGGCTTGTGTTTATGGATAATTTCATTTACGTTGAAGCAATGCAAAAACATCTTAACACAAACGTTTATGAAAGAGTGTCCCTTAACGAAGTCAACCAGGCATATAGAAAAATTAGGTCAATATTGGATGACTTGTTTTTAGAGGGGTCTATAGACAAGGACCTATTTCAATACTTGTCAATGATTGCACCCAAAACACCTGCCTTATTTGGTACTCCTAAAATACACAAATCTCTTAATAGTCCCCCATTTAGACCTATAGTGGATGGTAGGGGATCCATCGCACACAGTTGTGCCAAATATATTGATTCTATTTTAAAACCATTGGTCGATAGCGAGCCTCAGATATGTAAAGATTCTTGGGTTTTTTTAAGAACCATAAACAGACTAGACTGTCAACTTGAGGCATGCTTTATTACCATAGACATCAAAGACCTCTACACAGTTATCCCCCAGGAAACTGGACTTAAATGGATCAGGGACTTTCTGGTCCTAAAAAAAGTAGAGGAGAACACCATATATGTAATCAAAACCTTATTGGAAATTGTTTTGACAAACAATTTCATGGTTTTTGAGGGAAAACTGTATTTGCAGAAGTCTGGTATAGCAATGGGGTCACCATGTGGGGGTAGTTTTGCCAATGCCATCATGGCATATTGGGAAGATGAGTTACTATTTCAGAACAGTCTTTACCAACAGCATGTCTCCTGGTATACAAGATACCAGGATGACATGTTCTGCATTTGGAGAGGAGATAAAACCCTTATTCCAACCTTTATTCGTAACATTTCAACCATGACAAGTTTCCTTGAGTTTACATATAACATTGATGATACTTTGATTAACTATTTAGACATTCTTTTAGTGAATGACAGATGTAAACGTAGGTACATCAGTAGGATTTATAGGAAACCTACACATTCAAATACCTTTTTGCATTTTTCAAGTAATCACCCCTACCACCAAAAGAAGGCCATTATAAAAGGTCAGATGGTTAGGGCAGCCGAATGATGTCTGATGATGAGTTTGAGACTGAATGTGAAAACATGCAAGGCATGTTTATGCATAGAGGCTACCCTGCTTCCTTGATTGTTAATATAAAGCAAGAAGTTTGTCATAAAAGAAAAAACGGGTACTTTCAGCCTTTACTTAGTGGGTTACAGCAACAGCCCATGCCAATGGAATCTTTATTGGATAACAAGAATAATAGGGTTTACATGACCAGCTTCTTATCGACGTTTTCCCTAGATTATGTATTTATCAGGGATATTATAAATAAAAATTGGAACGCGTCATTAGAGGAGAATTAACATTGATTAAAACATTAGGTGAGAAACCACGTATTACGTACAGAGGGCTTAACTTGAAAGCATTACTTGAGAAAAAGACAAGAGTCCCAAATAGTAGGGTTAAAAGTATGTTCAAATGTGGTACTTGCCCTTAGTGCAAACACATATTTGAAGGGACTAGATGTATAATTAACAACAAAATATACATGATTGGTTCGAGATTCAATTGTGATAGCAAAAGTGTGGTTTATGCAGCCTTATGTTGCCAATGTAATGCATATTACATTGGCAAAACTGAAAGGAAACTCAAACAGTGCATGTACGAACATTTTTATGCCATTAACAAGGGGGACATTAAAAACTCTTTGGCTAAACACATTTTAGAATACCCTGGACATATTTTTAAATTTTTAGTGTTACAACATCGAGATAATGACATTAGAGGAGGCTCTTGGCAGATTTTACTAGAAATTGATGAGCTTATTTGGCAAATAAAACAGGGGCGTCCATTCCACCAGGGCTGAATGAAAATCTATCTATTAAATGTGTTTTGAAATTGCATGCCCTTAAGAGATGATTATTTGACAGGTACTGCTTTTTCTAGTATTTATACATAATGGCATATACAATGATGTATTCATATTTATCCATTATTAAATATTATTACTTATTTATATCTTATTAGATTATTAGGTTTGTATATTTATATTTATATATATATATATATATATATATATATATATATATATATATATATATATATATATTCATTTATTAGTAACTACATCGGCGATAGATATTTATACATAATAATTAACTAATTGACTTTTACTGTATATTGTTTATTTTAATGTACTAACTAATTTATAGTTAGTTTCATTATTAATTTTGCTATTGCTAGCTTAGTCAACTAGCTATAAGGCTTGATGTCGTTTTTATTTATGGCAACTATTATGGATTGTTTGAATTAATATGTATTGCTGCTTTTTAATTTTTGATTAATTCAATAAGATAAAGGAAATCTGTTCATGTTTGCACATGACTTCAAGTTAAAAACAGCGTAACTTACCAGTATATTACTTGAAGAATGTGCACGAAGGCTTTCCCTTTTAAGAATTAACTGGGTTCACTAATTTAGGTTTTAATTCATTGATTGTTAGATTTTTTCTATATAAAGAATGTTAATTGATTTTCATTTTGTTTCAGTCTGATGAAGGTGAGGCACTGATCCACACCGAAAGCGCTTACTAATAAATGCAAGTTTCTTTTATTTTATTGTCAGTTTGCTGGCTCTCATTGCGTTCATCCTCGCCTACTTTTCAGGTATATGAATTAAGGCATTTAGGAAGACCTTGGTATTGGTTACAGATATTGAAGGTGAAATGAAAGTGAAATATTAAGACTGGTTTTAGCATCTGATATGATGTTATTTTCTAGATAGACACCGTGCAAAGAGTGCTTTTAAAAAGTAGGAGGTAGTTAAAAAGAAAGATCAGAACCTGCCTATAATGTTTAGTGGTGGCCCAAATTAAGAACTTTGCCAGAAAAACCCACCATTGTTCAGGTCCGATTATCAGAAAGGATAATTAATTCTTAAAGACTAGTGAATGCTTTAACCCGACGTGTTCTTATTTGTGCATCAGCATCTGGACTAAGATAGATTTCTAGTGGAATAGTAATGGTTGTAGAACGGGCATCTAGCTAAGTTCATAGCTGAAATTGTTTAGTTGTGTGCCAAAACTTGATGACCCTGCCACATCGTAATTTTAAATTAGAAGTGAGTAGCTATGGTTATAGTGGCATTTTTAGCTGTACTACAGAATTTTTGATTAATGGTAGCCTGTGTTGGCTATGCTGTTCAGATGAAATGTCCCATCTGGCTTTTATTGCTTGTAGCTCAGCAGGATGTGCAAGATTCCATGGTACTTTTTTAAATAGTTGGGAAAGTTCCCCAGAGCCTTGGTCAAATTTCCCCTGGTCAGTATGAATGCCTTCTTAGGTCTCACAAATAAACTTTTGGCCTAATGTGGGACTGAAAACATATAGTAAAATAAAATAAATGAACGGTGAGATAGTAGAAAAGAGCCTAGAGATCTTGGGAGCAGAATCAAAGCTTTAAGTTAATTAATTAAGCTCCACCCCCAGCAAAAAAAATAAAATGGAAAAACGTCTGTTGAAATTCTGTTTGAAAACACTTTCAGGTCTGTATTTAATGTGGAGTCATGCTTTATGCTAACACTGAAGTAGAGGGTGTGAAGCTACAGAACGATCTGCTAAAGAGATGCAAGAAGGGATAATTTTGCCAGGTTGGTTGAGTGGGATAGTGATGTGCTTTTAGGGTAGTGAGCAGCTGTTTGAAGCAAGTCTTTAATGAAGTCTAGGGATGGGCGAGTTAGGTTAAAACATCTAGCAGGTAAACACTCGGAAGAGGAACTCTCAGGGATTTGTCTGATTGTATAAGCACCAATCCAAATTGTATATGTTGTGGCTGGGCAGTCCCCTTATGTATGGGCATATTGCAGCTTGTCTTCTGACTGTGCTGCTTGGTTTTCCACTATGAATAAGCAGTAGATTACCATGTCCACTGCTGGACTTGTTTGCATGTATTGGGGAGGTTGAAATGCGAGTTCTAATTCAGGGGATTCAGAATATTGGTGGAAATTTCAGTAAAATGTGTATATGGGACCCCTGTTAAATGTAGGTAGCAGTAGGGATTAACACTTAAAGGAATCCAGAATGTGTACAGCTTGTAGTTCTTTTAATAGTTAAGTAGCTGCTACTACCTGTGATTTTATGAGTTAAATGATTTGCACACACGAGCAATATGTGACCGTAGAACTTGGTACAGTCACATGAAGTGCATCTGTGTTATAAGTATAATGGTGAAATGGACATGAGTCACTTGTGTGGCTATATCAGTAAATGCATAAATTAAATATCTCATTGTGGTTGGATGTGAGTGTATTACTTCTGAAGTTTTATCATAACAGAATTTCATTCTGTACAGTTTATTGTCCTGCACTTACTACATTAAACGTCTTTGTAAAATGAACTTGGATTTTTGGTCAGCAATATTAGTAAATGTGTAACACCTCAACTCGGTTTGTCCTCATATTCTTTCCAAGATCTTAAGACATAAGCATTCCTTATTAAAATATTTTTTGCTATCAAATCCATCCTAGTTATTAACCAGCTTTGACATCTATTTACGCACTAATTCACAAGCTCACTTTTTATATTGTTTTACTCTTCTTCATGTGGCAGCAATGTTATAGGAATATTCTGAAAAGCAACACCTTTGACTGCTGCTGTTGAATTTTTGTAAATGTTAAGTTGGTGTAAGCAGCCACTTTTAACTGGAGTTTAGCTGTTTTTCTTGAAGCTTGTGAAATGGGTCAACATTTTCCTGTAAAAATTTTGTTGACGTAGAGGTGGAACCTTGACTGTAATTTAATTAATTGTCTTGTTCGGTTAGCAAACCTGATCCCTGGGAATTCACCCAGGGGGAATGGAACAGAGTGGCTCACTTAACACAGGAAGAGGGACAGGGTTTACAGCCAAGGAATACAGATAATTGGTGGAGACCAAAGAATCTAATCCAGAGGAATATACATATGTAATACAGATTGGAAACTGGATGGGATGTTGCATTCCTATGGTAGCATTAGAGACTAGCCTTAACTAGTCAAGTCATTTACTTTTTTTTCCTTCAGAATATAAACCAGGGAGAATAATTTCTTCATTGTGGAGATGTGCTCCACCAAATAAGGTATTATGCTAAGAGGGCGAAGCCTGCCAGTAAAGGCAAACAGCTGTTTGATTTTCTATTGGAAAGCTTGATCAAAGGATGTCTAAGCTATTTATTTGTTTGAATTTGAATATGTTTATCATGAAACCAGTCAGTCAGTTACAGTCAAAACAGGATGTATACAGATGGGAAAATTGAACAGGATACATACAACTAAAATACAGGTAAATGGACACGTATGAATAGGTTATTCTTTACAAAGTTAAAAGGGTAGTAATACAAGTAGAATACAGTGTTTTATCTCAAGACTGTGAAATGAAATGATATGTTAGTAACAGTGTTTACAGAATTTGGAAGGAGTCCAGCATATAGGTGTGATATGGTGAACTGGGAGAGGGATAAGTACTGGTAGGAGGAGTAAGGTGTACGAGGGGAAAAAAGCATAGATAAAAGATTGATGGGAAGGGTAAACGTGTGGAGTAGTTTTGAGATTGTGAAGAGGAGGCAAAGGAGTAGAGTGAGGAGTTAAAGATTTAGAGGTGACATGAAGGCACAGCAGAGGCAGGTTTTATTTGATTGAGTTGATTTTGAACAGTTGGATGTATGTTGGAGAGGTGTGTGTGTGCCATACTGGAAGATCTTACATTGTGTGATTATTGAAGGTGCACATTAGAGTTTTGATAGTAGGTGGAATTGCTTCCCAGAGTTGGGTGCTAGCATTCAGAAACTGATTGCTTTGGTGGTATTCCGTGAAGGGGGAGGGGAGATTAGTGATGCAAACTGGTAGTATGTTTTCCTTTTGGTGTATTTACTGGCAAAATGGGAAAAGGAGCATTGCTAATAATTTGCAAAGTAGGGAGCCTAGGTGGAAATCCCGTCTTTGTTGAATAGGGAGCTATTAGTCCCTTTTTTAGGCAAGGCTCAAAAGACAAACCCACCTCCATAGGTATCACAAGGGATAAGAAACTAAGAGTAATGCTACTCAATGCCAGAAGTGTAAACCTCAAGATGCATGCACTGGAAACTCTCCTTAGCATGGAGAACATCGATAGCTGTGCAGTAACAGAAACCTGGTTCAAGGCTCCCGAGAGCACCCCAGCACTACCAGGTTATACCTCATACCATGCTTTTCGGCCCCAAAACTTGGACCGAACCACAAAATGAGGGGGAGTATCAGTATTCGTCAGATACCCACACCTCCAGGTTGGTGGCACAGCACGAAGCATCAGAGACTATCCATGTGCAACTAACAGTGGGTAAAACTGCCTTCCAGTTTATAGCCTGCTACAGGCCACCCTCCCAAACCTAGGAACCCCACTCTGCCTTCCTGAGAACACTGGAAAATATGAAGGTCTCTCCAAACACCATTATATTGGGCGACTTCAACTACCCAAACATAGACTGGGAGTATTACTCTAGCTCCAACACCCTAGCCCAAAGGTTCCTAGAATTTATAAACTCAAATGCTATGGAACGACTTATTACCACTCCCACAAGAGGGGAAAACATACTGGACCTGATCATCACCAACATGGGGACTCTATGCTCCAGACCAGAAGTGTATCCCTCATTGGTAAGATCAGACCATAAACTAATCTCACTGGATATTCACATCCCGACCCCACCCCCTACCCAGAAAACCACAGTGAAAAACTTCTCTAAAGCAAATTTCACACTCCTCAAAACTGAGGTGGAATCCTTCAAAGCCCTCGGGCCTGTGGAAAATATGGCCCAGACAGCAGAATCCTTTATAAACGCATTCTATGAACACCTTCAGGAATGCATGGATCATGCAATCCCAAATAAAAACAAGACCCAATCCTCCAAAGGCAGACGTCCTGTCTGGTGGACCCCAGCCATAAACAAACTATACAATAGAAGGAGGAAGCTACTACATGATGAAGCAAAATCCCAAAAAGGGAAGGCATCTCTGATCAGTATTAGCAAAAAACTATGGGCACTCATAAAATCGTCTAAGGCCAGCTTCGAGAGAAAAATTGCACAGGACACTAAGGATAATCACAAGGCTTTCTTTAGTTATGTTAGGAACCTGGGTGGGAATTCCCAGATATGCTCAGAATTAGTCCAAAATGACAAAAAATACATCAAACCCACAGACATTGCCAACATCCTAGCTGACAGGTTCAGCGCAAACTCCCCCTCCCTCCCCACCAAAAGGGCAAATATCTATCCCAGCAGAGTGCTGCCCCCCTGACATCTCAGATGCTCAGGTAAGAGCCGCCTTCTCCAAAGCAAAAAACGCAGCATCAATGGGACCAGACGGTGTCCCGGGCTGCATCCTACATGAACTCCAAGAAAAGCTAAACCCAAACATAAAACTACTGTTCAATCTCAGCCTTACTACAGGATATGTACCCATAGAGTGGCGTACAGCAACAGTGGTCCCTCAACGGATCCTGGAAACCATTGCTCCATAAGCCTGACTAGCTTGGTCTGCAAAGCTATGGAAAGGATTATCATGGACCTCATAAATAAAGATATTGGGGACCTACAGACACTGGATTCTACCCATTTCGGCTTTAAGGGCAGATCCTGCCTCTTAAACCTGGTTGATTTTCTTTGAAACAGTCACCAAGGCTATTGACGAGGGGAAGGTGGTCCAGACAGCCTACCTGGACCTCGCAAAAGCCTTCGATACAATACCCCACTCTGGCATTATAGATAAGCTCACCAGCTTAAATATAAACCCCTGTGTCACTAGATGGGTTGCAAACTGGCTCAAGGACAGAACCCACATGGTTAGAATTGCTGGAGCCATGTCAGACTCCAAACCAGTTAAAAGTGGCGTCCCGCAAGGCACAGTCCTGGGACCTCTCTTGTTCGGTATATATTTCTCAGAGGTACAGGCCAACACGGAAGGACTGTGGCTGACCAAGTTCGCAGATGACTGCAAACTGGGCGCCATAATCGACTCTCCAGCCGACGCAAGCATCCTCCAAAAGGGCCTCATAGAAACAGACAGCTGGTGCCAGAGCCATGGCTTTAAGCTGAACGCCAAAAAGTGTATAGTCATCCCCTTTGGCAAAAACAAAGTGCCCACAAATTGCCACATGGGTGGTAATCCATTAAGTACAGAAGAAGTAATTAGGGACCTGGGGACCCAAGTTGATAGCAATCTCTCATTTGACAACCACGTGGCCAAAGTGGTTAGAAAAACATTTTATATAGCCCACCTAATCATGAAGGGATTCACATCTAGATCAGGGGAGGTCATCGTGCCTCTTTACTCATCCCTCATCAGGCCCATAATTGAGTACAATGCCCCTTTTGGGATGTACCTTACCAGACACCTGCAGCAACTAGAAATACCCTAAATGTACCTCACCAAGAGGATCAAAGGGCTCAAACAGATGCCATATGCTGCCCGGTTAAAGAAACTCCAGCTCTACTTAGTGGCATACCGCCTGCTCAGAGGCGATCTGTGCCTGACGTATAAAGCCATGTCCAACCCGGAATTAATGGACATGCTGCACCTCAGAAAATCCAAATCCCATCGAGCTATGCGCTTGAGAGACTTGAACCTCAGCACTGAAATAAATAGGACATGCTGGAGGGACAGATTTATATCCCAGAGGCTCCCTTCACTCTGGAATAAAATCCCAGTCCAGGTTAGGCAGAGTCCCTCATTGACTCTCTTCAAGAGGAATCTTGATGAGTGGATGGGGGATCGTAGGTTTACCCCGGGTATCACTTCTGTGTGACTGTTAGACAGAGGCACAGTATACTAACCTCGAAAAAGGGCATAGCAAAATTAATTTAAAATGGGTGGCGAAAACCAAACACACTCTGGCTAGGCTTATAAATGCCGTAGGCAGATAGCCTAGTATGAACCTATGAAAGAACAGAAGAGTGGTGCTGTTTATAAGGTGCAAGCATAATAAATATATAGATGCTATTTAAAATAGTTTGTAAGTTGGATAGATTATTTCAGACAATGAATGGTTTAAACTGAAATCTGTATTCAGGTTAGGAAAGAAATGTACCTTTTGCTGTCATACTTCCACCATTAGGGTCTAATAAGTTTGAAATTCATTTTGGCCCAGAATAGAGTTTTATTTATTTTGATTGTAGTTGGTTCAGAGTAGTGATGGAAATTAAGTTTCTGATTAAGCCATATGCCTGAGCACTGCGGTGGTGGTGCTGCGGTAGTGTTGTCGCCTCATACTAAGGCGTTGTCCTGTTCGATTCTCAGCTAGAGCGTCTTCTGTGTGGAGACCTGCATGAATGGGCGTACCTTCGTTGAAGGTTGTGCGTCAGGGCTGGCAACTAGGCATGTAAAAATCTACTGCCAATCATTAGCGGACCGGAGTTCCGCTGTGGTGACCCCTAACCGGGAAAAGCCGAAAGACACAACAACAACATTAAGTCATATGCCTAGGTAGAGGAATTAGACAATACAGATGTGACTATATATTATGTGCCAAAGATGATTGCTTTTGTTTTGATGGTTTAGTTAGGATATTAATAGGTTCATAGGTGTTACTAGCCTAATGACCAGAAGGGCCTTTTTAATACTAGCCATGCATTCCAAATCTCTGACAAGTTTTCGTACCCTTGATAAGTGTAAACAGGGGCCTGGGAGATGAACCATTTACAAGGTGTCTGTATTCATTGGAGAAGTAGCTGCCAAACCAGGGATGAATTTCCTGTTCCCCATCCAGTTGTCCAAGTTACACTTGAATTGGGTTTGGGAAGAACTCTGCTTCACATGGATGGAGATCCTGTTTAAGCGAAGGGGTGGTCTCTGAAATACCAGGTCCTGTTTATATTACAGACAAGGTTTAAGTCTTTCTCATGCTGTATGCCATGATGGACCTCCTGTATAACCACAAAACAGAGTCTGATAATACCATGTATGCCTGGCATAGATCTCACCTCAACAGCCTGTAGGAGACAGAATTCAGGGGATAAGGTACTTGAGGCAGTCTGCACAGGACATGTTAATTACCCTGTATTCTTTTAGTGAAGAACCTCTGTGGATGTTCCAATTCAAAGTTAAAAGTAAACTTTGCTGTCATTCAGATTGACAAATGCAATGTATCACTGGATGAAATTTCGTTACTTCTGGCTTGTGTGCATTGAAAAGTTTTCACAAGAGGGAGAAGGAAGCATATAATGGTAGAAATTCTAGACCGTACATATTTAAATGCACACATAGATAACTTGCCCACCACCATTTTTAAGATAGGATAGCAGCTTAGCATAATTCACACTTCCCATACTTGTGCAAATTTAATAATTTAGTTCAGATTGCATAACTTAGATAAATAGAATAATTAAATTCTACGATAGTAGAGACATTCATATTGTACTTAAGATTTTCTTACAAACTGAGGATGTGTTGACACCAAGGTTAGTTGTTCAACAGTCTAATCGCTTTTGGAATTCCTGAATCTTGATGTTCTACATCTGATGCTTTTATATAATTTCTGTGGAAATAGGAGGTGGAACAGTCCATGTGCGAGGTGATACAGTGGAGAGTCGATTTATCCGAACTAATTGGGACCAAGGGTAGTTCAGATAATCAGACTGTTCGGATAATCAAATATACATTGAACCGGATAAAAAACGTCTAAAATCTGTCTTTTTCTGCATGCAGGGAATTCACTTTGCAAACCGTCAACAATTCCAGTGGACAATAAAGAATAGTTTTCACACATGAGCGTCTACAAGCTCAAAACACACACACAAACGAATATGTATAATGTTTACATATTCAGACTTTATGATTTTTCTTACTTGAAAACTTTGGAAGGCTGCATTCAGATAATTGACACTTTGGATAAGTGACTCTCTACTGTACTTGTCCCTTATCAGCTTTACAACCCTGCCATAGCATCTGCAAGACTAAAGGTCTTGTAAGGACTGGGGGTTTGATCCTGTGATTTTCCTAGCCTGCTTTACAACCTTCTCTAATGCCTTGCGATCAGTGTATGAACAGTTTCCATACCAGACTGTGATGTGGTTAGTCGGTATGCTTTTGATCATGGTGTTATAGAAGGTCTTGTAAGGACTGGAGGTTTGATCCTGTGATTTTCCTAGCCTGCTTTACAACCTTCTCTAATGCCTTGCGATCAGTGTATGAACAGTTTCCATACCAGACTGTGATGTGGTTAGTCAGTATGCTTTTGATCATGGTCTTATAGAAGGTCATGAGGATGTGGGAGGGGAGGATTGCTCTGCATAGTCTCCGGAAGTGGAGACATTGTTGGGCTCTCTTTACAGGTATGATGAGTGCCGAATACAGTGGAACAATGATGTCCTTGGACCTAGATGCCATACCTTTGTTTAACTTGCACAACACAAAATGATTTTCTTATTGCTGTAGACCCATGATGGTCAAGGGCTAGATTACTGTCCATGTGTGCCTGCAAATCCCAACCTATTGGGTCAGCTCTTAGGGGTGTGTTCTCAGTGTGATAGTTACCAGGGGTAGATGACTTCCTGAAGGATACTGTTCTGCATCTCTTGGTGTTTAGTTTTAGCCCATGGCTCTGATGCCAGTTATTTATTTGTGTCAAGACCTTCCTGGAGAACGTTTGTGTTGGTGGGAGATTCTGCAACTGCTCCTAATTTGCAATCATCTGCAAATTTAGTCAGCCAGAGGCCATTGACATTGGCCTTGATTTCAGAGAAGTAAGAACCAAAAAAGAGCAGTCCCAGACATAATCCCTGAGGGACTCTGCTTGTGACTTGCCTCTTTGTAGAGGTGTACTCCCCAAGTTTAACGCCTGGGTTCTGTCTGTGAGTCTGCTGGCTGTCCACTGGGTGACATAAGGGTTAATTTCCAACCACTTGAGTTTGTCAGCAGTGCTGACATGGAGTATTGTATCAAATGCCTTGGCCAGATCAAGGTAGGTAGTGTGAACCATTTTGCCCTCATACAGTTCTAAACATGAATTCAGATAAATGTCAAATATATGCAATATGCCAAGCGCTGTATATATGTAAGAACTCTGTATGTAATATGCAAAGCAGAAAAATTGTAAAAAGGTTGGACAGAGTATCTAGAGAGAGAGAGAGAGAAAGAAGGGTGATACTTATGGTGGGTTTATAGGAGAGAAAAGTTAGACATATATCAAATAGACAGGGAACATCTGCAAAGGAAAAAAATAGATAAGGTGTGTATAAGAAAACCCATACAGCATTATGTAAACCAGGAGATAGACAAGCGGGTGTAATATTCAGCCAGGCGTTATACAAGAGCAGAACCAAGAATTAAGTAGATGGGACTTTAGAAGTATTTGAACTGTGAGGGAGTGGCAGTGATTAAAATGTGTTGGGGGATCAAGTTCGAAGTGTTGGAGATTCAATTAGTGTAGAGAGCATCTCCAAAGCGATTGTTAGCTTTTGTGACTTGCAGTAGGAGTTTGTCAGAGGATCTTAAGTGTCTTCTGTTAGATTGAAGCTGAAGTAAGTAACATAGTGCTGGACATTTGTCAGGCTGGTATATTATGTCATGAGCCATAGTAAGTTGGGTGAGAGGTAGATAATTGGGTAACCCAAGCCAGTTTATTTGATGTATGGCAATACAGTGATGTGATCTATATGGTGAGTTGGTAGCAAATCTGGCAGTCTTATTGCAAAAAGCACCTAATTTTGTTAGATCTGTTTTCTTCAGATGGGTGAAGATTGGAGAGGCAGAGAGAAGATGAGACCTAGCACTAGATTGTCTTCTGGAGTCAGTGAGGTAATGTTTAATTCTATAAAGGAAACCTAGTTTAATATGGACTTTTTAAATGATTCGAGACAAATGTTTATCAAATCTCAAGTCATTATCAATTGTAACCCGAGTAGCTTAGTGTGAGGTACAGGTTCTGTCTTGGAATTGTTAGAAGGATATATATCTGAAAAGGAGATTGCAGATCTAAAGTTTTTTTTTTATTTGGAAAAAAATATAAGTTTAGTTTTGTTGGGATTGAGAATTGACTGAGAGTCAGAGAGCCAGGATTCTACTGATGTGAAGGAAAGTTGGGTTATTTCTAGAAGTTTTGAGAGTGAGGGGGAGAACAGATCAGAGTGGAATCATCCTGCATAGTGTAAAATTGTGGCTTGGTGGGTGGCAGTATGGAGCTTGTTGATGTAAATGCTAAATAAAAGTGGACCCAAGATAGAGACTTGTGGAACACCAAATGAAACGGGTAGCAGAGAGGATAAATCTTGTTGCCGTTTTACAGCTTGTTGCCTGCCAGACAAGTAAGAGTTGTATGGCTTAAATTAAGAGATGAGAGTTCATTAAGTAGTTTTTGATGGGAGACAGTATCAAATGCTTTGGACATGTCAAAGAAAGTGGAGGAGACTAGATAACCATTACTTCTATAATGGTTGATGGTATTAGTGAAGGTTAGGAGAGCTGTATTGGTACTGTGGTGGGGGTCAGAAGCCGTGTTGCGAATTAGTTAGAAGGTTGTTTGGTAGAAAAATGCATCCATTCACAGTTCCTAAATTATTTACTAAGATTTTTGATAGTGGAGATAAGATTGCTATTGGTCTAAATTTGAAGGTTCTGAAAAGGAAACTCCTTTATGAAGTGGTGTGATGTAAGCTATTTTCTGGTTTTGGGAACATACTGTTCAATTATGGCATGATTGATCAAAATGGAGACTGGATAGGAGATGGCGTCAGCAGCTGTCTTGAGGTATTCAGAAGGTAGGTTATCAGCAGCCAGAGAAGTAGGTCTACGTTTTTTGAGTAATTTCTTTATGGTGCTGATTTCTATGGGGATAAAGGAAAACACATTGGATGAGTCTTTTGAAGCTTTGGGAATAGTAAGACGTATGCTGTTAGTGTTGGTCAAGGTTAATATGGAATTAGTGAAGTATGTATTACATTGAGTAGCTATACTGTCTACGTTGGTTGTAGGTGTTAAAGTTAAAGATTGAATTGGCGTAAGCAGTTGATTTATGGTAGCCCCAAATTTTTAGGGCTGTATTTATATTTGTTTTGTAGCACAATGGAATAGGATTTTTTTATCATTTTGACCTGTTTCTTGGCTTTATTTCTAAGTTGCTGTTAAGTATCTAGAGTGGTTTGGCTTTTGTTGGTATGGTAGTGTGCTCAAGCTTTGTCTCTGCTTTTAAGTAATAGCTTAGTTTCCTTAGTTAGCCAGGGAAATTCTAATGGTTCTAGGAGGAGCTTGGTTGTTGAGTATGTCTAAAAATGTTAAACTATGATACAGCATTATCTAGTGGGAGAGATTTTAGTGGGGTCCAGTTGCTTTGGTGTAAGATTGATATGAAAATTTGTAAGTAGTGTTTTTTAGGGGAGTGTAGATACTGTCTGATAAAGTAAGTGGGTAGATGGTCACAAATAGTATCTGGGAGGCACCCTGACTGGGATGCAAGTGAAGGCTTATTGGTTAAAATCCAATCTAGTAGCGACTGTTAGTTTTTTTTTTTTGTCAATTCTATTCGGGGATTGAATTAGCTGGGAAAAAACTTATACATTTATTAAGTTTATAGGATTGTCTGAAGTACAGGATAGCCAGCATGTATTAAAGTCACCCATAACTATAGTTCCTTGAGAGAATGTTAAGGACAACCAGTTAAGAAAATTCTCAGTTAAAATGAGGTTGTTACTAGGAGCGATGTAGACTGCTATAATAGTTATGGCTTTCTGGAAGTTTAATTCAAGTTTAGTAAACAGTATTTCAACAGAATTGAATTTAGAAGGGTTTGGTTGTAGACACTGAAGTTTGAGTGTATTTTTGTAAGTAATAGCCAGACTTCCACCACATTTGTTTAATCTTTCCAGTCTGTGGATGTTGTAGCCTTGAGTTAGAATTTCATTGTTGCTTATCTCCGGCTTTAGCCATGTTTCAGTTACAGTCACTATGTCAGGGGAACAGAGTGAGAGAAATGCATACAATTCATGCATTTTGTTCACTATGCTTCTCAGATTCATGTTAAGAAATAAAAAGTCTGATTTTCTATGGGTAGGGTTATTAGCAGAGGACAGGAAGAAATGGAAACAGATGATCCGCTGTGGCGACCCCTAACGAGAACAGCCGAAAGAAGATGATGAGAGTTATTAGTAGTATGAGCATGTGGAAGGGGTGGTGCGTATAGGTGTAGTGGATTAGTTATGGGGCCTGGATTAGGGTGGATGTCACCACTAAGTTTAAGGTTTAAATCTTACCTGTATAACTTGAATCAGGTTCTTGAATATAATTTTAGTATATTTACGAAGTTAAGGTATGGTGTATTGATGTGTGTATCTATATGTAAAAAATGCTACTCTGGTGGATTTAAAAAGGTTAGGTGCTATAGGAAAGTGTATAATTTTGGTAAGAAGTGGTGAGGAATTAGAGTTTGTATGGGAGGAATGGTGTAGGAGTAGATAGTGTTGGTAAGATGTTACAACAGACGTCAGGAAAAGAAGACTTAGCATGGAAGAGAAATGTTTTAAATAATGGAATGATTTCTGTTTTCAGTTTGAGGTTCAGTTTTCTAGTAGCATGGGGTTTGAATAACCCTTGTAGAGACAATTTGATTAAAATAAATCCTTGTATTCTTAGTATCTTGATAGTAAATACACATGTGCTATTTGTAAGTACAGCTGAAGATGCTGTAGCTTAAATAAAGACCACAAGACATTTAAATAAATGGTTAACAGACTTGTAAAAAGATATATGAAACTGTCCAGTAAATTTATAATTTCAGACTGACTTGTCAAGAGCCCTTAACTCGTATTTGTTTTCTTGTATTGGTAAAATAAGTCATTTTTCAGATATTCCACATTTGACTAGCTTTACAACTTCAGAAAGTAGCAAAAGTTCCATAAATATATCATGGCTTGTCACCATTTTACAAAAATAAAAAGCACCATTTCTCTAGCCATTACATTTTCAGAATGTTGAAGGTCTTCTGTTTTTATCCGTAAGTTTTATTTTTTCAGAGCACCAAGATAGATGTGAACTGTATGTTGCAGCGATGGTACCACAAATGATAAGTAGAAACTTTTATCCTCCTATTTACCAGTAGGTTTTTGGATTTGGGTCCAGGCTGTCACAAACTTACAAATTAAGGAACTGGTAATCGGCAAATAATAATCGGAGGCTGTCATGAAAAGGACCATACCAGTTAGTAAGGCAGTACCATCACAAAGTGGAATCCATGAAGAGAGTAGGGCTGACAGATTCTTTAAGACGCAAGTGCTAATAGTCAACTGTTTAAACTGACAGCTGTCAAACAGTCTATTGAAGTAAAAACAAAGCAAAACACTGCACACAGTGCCAAAAGTCCATGAAAAGCCTCACCAGGAAAAACTCTCCTGCCAACCCCGAATGCCAAAAAGTTTCAAAGTGAAAGCAGTCTTCGACACCAAACAAACTTTATCACAATTTAACTGCTTTATTTTAAGCTCGGCTCATTATTTGTATTTAAGCTCCTTGTCATGTTCATACTTCATGTTAGTTGTTGTGGAGATGATTTTTTCTCAACAGGGTTTCAGAAGAGGCTTAAGACAGCTCTTTACAATTATCTTCAAGGGCGTACTCCATATACTCACCAACTCTGTTCCAAAAGTAACCAGTTTTATGAAGGACTTAGAAGGGACAGAGCTAAAATTTCAGTAAGTCGAGGACATTTAGCATGTACAGTTCCAAGTAGCCAGAGAAAATAAACTTGGCATAGTATCCCCCAATACTACCTAGAAATGCTCCAAAACCCCAAAAATGTTATGCAATTAATATGTCTGCACTGTATTTTTGTATAGTAGGGATAACACAGTAAATGTACAGCACTTTAGTCTAAACAGTTTAAAACACCACTGTGCCATAACTTCCAGGCAAAAAGATGTCCTGGTACATGGAGGATGGCAGCATCTACATAGTGAGGTAAAATTTACGTTTGTTGCCCATAACTGTACATTTGTCATTCTGGTGAAGCTGTGCATTAGGAAAGATGCAGTGCCATCTTCACTCCGGTAATAAGACAAATCACTGAAGCTGCATAACTGGTGGCCTGGGCGCTGTAACCTGATTTCTGGGGGGGGGGGGTACTTGTTCAAGCAATTCTGTGGTTGTCAGTCCAACTTAGTTTGAAGTCTCGCACAGATGTATATTTTTCAGGAATTTCAATTGTTATTGATGTTGTAGCTGCTGTTGTCTTTTGTCTCACTTACGTAAACAACTTTGTCTCTCTTAACCACAAGAAATATATTACAGTAGCCTGTCTGACACGTCTGGTTGTTTTCATATTAAAGATCTCCCATCCATAGGAAAGTTTAGAGAGAGAATTTCTTTCCTACAAATATATCAGGGCTATCAGTTTGAGTGTACAACACAGATATTCCCATTATCCAAATCTGAGAGCTGTCTTTTAGCCACCAATTTATGGACCAAGAACTGTCCAGAAGTACAAGCTTATTTTAGAACGGATAGAGGCACCACAATTAAATTGCCAACATCCTCTGGATAACAGAGAAAGCAAAGAATGTCTAGAAAAAAATCAACAAAGTTCAGCAAAAAACAAATCCAATAAACGAACACGAATCCAGTCCACGTAATAAGTGTAACAATGTTTTTTAATAACTTAAAAAGATAATAAATGAGCACTTTTGTCTGAGACTCAGACTTCTTCAGATGGAAGCACTGGTGCCAATAACCTAATTATGTACATATTTTCTAACACAATAATTACCAATCAATTAACCAATAAAACTTTTCAATAAAGTTTTAAACAAAAATCCTACCATCTATCCTAAAATAATACTTTAAGGATTATTCATGATATGTATGTTATATTACAAAACATTTTACGTTCTATGTATAATAAAACATAATAATAATATATAAAAAAATGAAGAATTAAAAGAATTAAAATCAACAATCAGCTCTGGCTGTTAAAATGGATTTAATGCTTATGTATTCATTAAGACCTGGTGGTATATTTGCCTTCAGCCTAAGTTGCCATTTGAGTTCTTTATTTAGCAAATAGGTTTTAAAATTTCCCCTTCCCCTACAACTATTTTCTTTTACTAAATCAATAATACCAAACCTGTAACCATTAAAAGAAGGGCATATTGAACCATGCTTATATAAGGCGTTGGTAACTTTGCCTGTTCTAATATCATATTGATGTTCATACATACGCTCTTTTAAAGACCTTTCGGTTTTCCCTATATAAAATGCACTACAGGATTTACATAGAGCTAAATAAACAATCATTTTAGTTTTACAATTTCCTTTACAGAACCTAACCAAACTATTCAATCCATTATTTAACTTTATTGTAGGTTCATAAAAAATCATAGAACACGTTACAATTTCCACATGGAGTTGTAGCTCTAAATATTATAGGATTTATATTAGTGTGTTCAAATGTCCTTTTAAAATTTCTACCAACTTTGTATGTAAATACAGGTTTATTTCCAACCATATTAAATAATTCTTTGTTAGTTTTAAATATATTCCAATGTGAATTCAAGGTTTGTGTGAATAAATCTGAAAAAGTATCATATTGTATAATACAAGCCCCTTTAAAGTTTTTTTTCTTTCTATCACCTCTGTACCACTCCTTAATGGTTGTCCCAAAAGGGCTTTGTACTTAACTATTTAGATGTCACTATTTGTAAAACCTCTAAAGGTTTTACGTCCAATATTTATAGAAAAAACACGTGGTGCAACAGCTATTTACACTATTCTAGTCATCATCCCACTATACAAAAGAAAAGTATTAAGGGTCAGGCAGTGAGGATCGCAAGAATGACCTTGGATTATTGTGACCTTAGGGGTGCTTTAACCTTTCTTGGTAATAGATTTGCTGAAAGGGGTTACCCCATTAATATGATTAAAGAAGTATTAAATGAGGTATACTCGGGGTGGGGTGTTGGTACAAGGCCCTTTTGGGACAACCATTAAGGAGTGGTACAGAGGTGATAGAAAGAAAAAAATTTAAAGGGGCTTGTATTATACAATATGATACTTTTTCAGATTTATTCACACAAACCTTGAATTCACAGTGGAATATATTTAAAACTAACAAAGAAGTATTTAATGTGGTTGGAAATAAACCTGTATTTACATACAAAGTTGGTAGAAATTTTAAAAGGACATTTGATCACACTAATATAAATCCTATAATATTTAAAGCTACAACTCCATGTGGAAATTGTAACGTGTTCTATGATTTTTTGTGAACCTACAATAAAGTTAATTAATGGATTGAATAGTTTGGTTAGGTTCTGTAAAGGAAATTGTAAAACTAAAATGATTGTTTATTTAGCTCTATGTAAATCCTGTAGTGCATTTTATATAGGGAAAACCGAAAGGTCTTTAAAAGAGCGTATGTATGAACATCAATATGATATTAGAACAGGCAAAGTTACCAACGCCTTATATAAGCATGGTTCAATATGCCCTTCTTTTAATGGTTACAGGTTTGGTATTATTGATTTAGTAAAAGAAAATAGTTGTAGGGGGAAGGGGAAATTTTAAAACCTACTTGCTAAATAAAGAACTCAAATGGCAACTTAGGCTGAAGGCAAATATACCACCAGGTCTTAATGAATACATAAGCATTAAATCCATTTTAACAGCCAGAGCTGATTGTATTTGATGATTATACTATATAACAACTTGATTGTTGATTTTAATTCTTTTAATTCTTCATTTTTTTATATATTATTATGTTTTATTATACATAGAACGTAAAATGTTTTGTAATATAACATACATATCATGAATAATTCTTATTATTTTAGGATAGATGGTAGGATTTTTGTTTAAAACTTTATTGAAAAGTTTTATTGGTTAATTGATTGGTAATTATTGTGTTAGAAAATATATATATAATTAGGTTATTGGCACCAGTGCTTCCATCTGAAGAAGTCTGAGTCTCAGACGAAAGCGCTCATTTATTATCTTTTTAAGTTATTAAAAAACATTGTTGCACTTATTACGTGGAGTGGATTAATGTCTAGAAAAATACTTTATTAACTACGCTAAAACCTTTGAATGTGTGACCATAATGAACTACAGCAAGTTGTTCAGTTATAAATCCCGAAAAGACCTGAAGCTGTCTGAAGATATTCCACATCAATGAGATGGTCTTTTCTGGTTTTATCAGGTACAGAGTATTAATGTCTGCAAATAAACCCAACTTGTCTTGATTACCATACCAGGTATATCCTTGAATTTCTGTGTCCGTTAATTTCTTTGCAGTGGCTCTAACTATAAAGCAAATAACAAAGGGAAGGAGGACAGCCCTACCTGGTTCTTCTGTTGAAATAAAACTTATTAGAGAGGACCCCTCCACACACACACATGCTTTAATTTTGCCTCTGATTCCTCATGTATCCTTCCTAATTAACATTATTTTTGTATCAGGGAATGCAAATGCTTCCATTGCCCTACTCATAAAATCCCATTTACTCTGTTGAATGATCTGCATCAGGACCCCCAATATCACTATTTAGTTACACACTGCTTCCCTCTGGGTCATCATTATTCTATTAATGTTGTCAAATGTTTGGCTTTCTTCAACAAAACCACATTGATCAATATCTTTCAATTTGCCAGCACTTTTGACATTCTTTTAGTAATTATAGGTTCATACTAGGCTATCTGCCCTAGGGCATTTATAAGCCTAGCCAGAGTGTGTTTGGCTTTCGCCACCCATTTTAAATTAATTTTGCTATGCCCTTTTTCGAGGTTAGTATACTGTGCCTCTGTCTAACAGTGACACAGAAGTGATACCCGGGGTAAACCTACGATCTCCCATCCACTCATCAAGATTCCTCTTGAAGAGAGTCAATGAGGGAGTCTGCCTAACCTGGACTGGGATTTTATTCCAGAGTGAAGGGAGCCTCTGGGTTATACATCTGTGTCCCTCCAGCATGTCCTATTTTTTTCAGTGCTGAGGTTCAAGTCTATAGACCTAAACATTTCATAATCTTGGTTTAAAATTGAGAAATGGGCCTATATGAAGCTGGGTCTTTACCATTTTAGGTATTACAGCTACCATAGTTTACTTATAGGATATTGGTGCTTCCCCTCTTTTTTAAATGCTGATAAAACCTACCAGATCTTTATCACTTTTTCCCCTCCTTGCTTCCAACTTCCACAGGAATGCCATCTGCTCCTGAAGACTTTCCTGCAGCTTGATTGTACATTACTGTTTTTATCTGCTCCTCCTGTCTTAAGTGTTTATTGTTTATGCTCGTCTACCTTTAACCTTGGCATACTTAAGTCTTCCGTAAATATTTCCATTTTTGCTCTTTCTTGATTTCCACATTTCCTATACAAATTTTCAAAAAATTCTGAAATATCTCTCCTATCTCTGTAGTCCCACTGTAGGATCTCTGGTTATTTTCCTTGTTATAGGCTCCCTAAGTTTACTTGGGCAACAACCTTATCTTTGTTCTGTTGCCCAAGTCATTGTGCTCCGGAGTTTTTAACAGTTGCTTAAGAGCAATCTTTCTAAACTCATGCATTTTATCCAGATACTCCCCTACTCTCTCTCTAGCACTGCTGTTGTGTCTCTTCTTGCTCTGTGAGACTACATTTATTCTGCAATACTTTGACAACCATCCTAAATAATTCCTGTTACTTCTAAACCATGTCTGTCTTTTGTTTCTACCCTATTTTTTAAACTCCAAAAATTTCATTTTATCCCAGTCACTAGTTATACCTTCTGAAGAAATTTCTGTATTCCCTAATAACTCTCAAATAATTTCCACTACCCATTCTTATGGGGAATAGCCACTCTCATATTTGCACTTCATTACCCTGTATTTGTATCTTGTTATTGCAGTCTGATTTGAAATAGTTTACTGATGTGTGTGAAGCATACCTCTCAACCTGTTAGAACAAGAAATCTGGACAAAGGTACAAATAATGGGGGAGAAAGCCCTAAAAATAGGGACACTTTTTAAATATTCCTCTTACAAACTTAGAAAGGTGATAGAACAACATTAGCATGAATTTTCTGAAAGATATGAAGTCTGAAATTCAAATGTGTGCCATTATTTTTTGAATTCAGTCCTCAATGATTTGCCAGTAAACCACAATTTTATGAGAAACAGACCAAGAGTATAAGGCAACAATCTAGACATGTTACAAAAATCTGTACAGTTGAGAGATATGGTGAAAGCTTTCAATTAAATGCACGTTTCTGTGAAATATAATTTGTCTAGTGTAGCCCAGTTATTGTACCTTGTGGGATAGTATGTACATTTTTTGAGTTTCTACTACTGAATTCATGACTTCTATACCAAATATTTTCATAAATTTTATCAGACATCTACCTTCTTTTGTTATATTTTCCCTTCTAGGAACTTCACATTCATTCATCTTCACTGTTGAAAATTAAGTTATAGACCCCCACCTATATGTAATATTCCCTGTTTAAAAGTTGATTATTTCTTCTAAACTTTTCTTAGACTTCATAATAGCAGTTTTAGATGGAATATAAATACATGCCGGTGTGATTCTCTTCCCTTGCCAGTAACCCCGTGCTACCAGACATTTAACATTATTATCTTTTTCCTCCTCTGTTATCACTATTGGAGCCCCTCTAGTAATTATTATAAGCACTGACCTTTTCTTTTGTTCCTAATATTGTGTTGAATCTTCATCCTGAAATCTTTTTTTTATCGAATTCATATGCTTCCTTCTTTCCAAATGTGTTTAATGCAGCATTGCACTTTTTCCTTTGCATTTCGTAATATAATTCAATACTCTTACCTTTTTGCCTATACCTGTGAGGGAATTTATGTTCCAAAATAACATGGATAGTGTAGCCATTGTGATAAGTTATTATTCCCACATATATATTTATCTGAGGAAGCCCGTAAGGGTGAACGCCTACCTACATGTTCTGTAATAAACTGCTTGGACTGTTATGAAGTGGCAACGTGTTGGATTAATTATACACATTCTTTTCTCCATTTTTGGTGTTGCCACATATGACTGTGTCATCATCATCATCATTTTCTTTTGGCTGTTCTCGTTAGGGGTCGCCACAGCGGATCACCTGTTTCCATTCCTTCCTGTCCTCTGCATCTTGCTCTGTCACACCAACCACCTGCATGTCCTCTCTCACCACATCCATAAACCTTATCTTAGGCCTTCCTCTTTTCCTGTTACTTGGTAGCCTCATCCTTAGCATCTTTTTCCTAATATACTCCGCATCCCTTCTCAGCACATGTCCAAACCAATGCAATCTTGCCTCTCTGGCTTTGTCTCCAAACCTTCCAACCTGGGCTGACCCTCTAATATACTTATTCCTAATCCTGTCCACCCTCGTCACACCCAGTGCAAATCTTAACATCTTTAACTCTGCTACATCCAGCTCAAACTCCTGCCTTTTTGTCAATGCCACTGTCTCCAACCCATATAACATAGCTGGCCTCACTACCCTCTTGTAGACCTTCCCTTTCACTCTTACAGGTACTCGTCTGTCACAAATCACTCCTGACACTCTTCTCCACCCACTCCATCCTGCTTGTACTTTCTTCTTCACCTCTCTTCCACACTCACTGTTACTCTGAACTATTGACCCCAAGTATTTAAACTCATCCACCTTTGCCACGTCTACTCCCGTATGTGGAAATATTTGATAAGCCTTGGGTTGCTCCTTTACTTCTTGTCATTGGTTTTATATATTTTTGAAGTTATAGGAGCATTTATTCACTGGCTGCAATTGTTTTGCTTTTCTTTTTCTTTTTATTTTATTGTTTATCTCGGCAAACCTTGGCCAAACCTCTCGAGAGTTATTGCCTGCCCCTATATTCAGCTTGTCTTTGCTAAAGGAAAACTCTAGATTACATTCACAATGTTCTTTTATTTTTAAAACCTCTGTGTCTCTCTCAAACACACACACACACACACATATTACAATAAGACAAGGGAATTAATCCAGACTTTCACCTATGCAGAAGTAAGCGAAAACCTATCTACATATATTGTAATCTGTGCAGATGTTCTTCATTTCCTCACTGCTGCAGTCTTCACTATTGGGTTATCCAAGCTGTGGTAGCCCTCAATCGGTCCGAATACCGGAGTCAAGGTTTTGTGCATCAGCTGCTGTCACTTGGTGCGTGATGTCAGGTCGTCCGAGCTATAAAGGAGAGCAGGCGATGCCATTACCTCAGTCTTTCTTGCCATGAAGCAAGTAGCAACAGTGCCGGTTGACTGTTTCCAGATTCCAAACTTTAGCTGAAAATGTCTAAAGCTAAGTACCCCATTGGGGATCCTTCCTTTTTCTTACACTAACCGATGTCCAAAAAAAGCCAATAACTGTCTTGCCTGTGGAAAGCAAATACCACACCAAGACCTTCATTCTTACTGCGTCGATTAGGCCCAGATCACAACATACCCCGCTGTCGGTTCTGTGCCCTCTTTAATGACAGAACTATTCATCGTAGAGCTGTGTTTGTAGCCAGTTATTTCCATTTTCCATCTCCAATTACCGATATGGCATCCGTCAGTCAGCAAACCACAGATCTTCTGAAAAAACGTAAGGATAGAGACAGACAGCATAAGGCCAGGCCTTCCAACGACACCACCGCTAAATGGGTCATCAGTTCTTCGGAATTCAATGAGGTGCTTTTGCAGCCCCTGATGCCGGACTCTATTACTTTGCAGGCCTCTACTGAGACCCTTTCGGAGTCCCGTATAGCGCAGATGTCTGCATCATCTAATGAGCCTTCAGCTGCCTTCCCTCGATTGGGTCCAGAGCCGCTAAGCAGGCACTGGCTTCCTAGGATACTGCTCGCACTTCAGATTTCATGTCAAGGTCTTCGCCCTCTCTTCCGACTAACACACCGGCACTGAGGGATATCCTTCAGGCCAGACTTAGACCCACTCCTAAGAAAACAGCAAAAAGTCTCCATTCCCACTACTCCCCCCCCCCCCTCCTCAAACTAGAATGCTTAAAATGGAAGAGGATCTCATCACCTTCATCCGGGGTAATCAGGTCACTTCAGCCAGAAGAAGATGGAAACCTTCTCCAGACATCCAATTGGATTTAGACTCGGAGGGATTTAACTCCTCTGTTTTTTAAGAGGAAAATCCTCTTACTGCCTGTGAAGACTTGGATGCAGAAGAATCTATTCCTTCTGCATCACCTCTGGAGGACTTTTCCTTTGGGGAAACCCTCCACACCCTTGGGGAACACTTCCATGGAAATCAGTGGATTTCCCTCAATCCAAGAAAAGACTAAGTTGAGTTTCTGGACCTACCCCAGCATAGGCCTCTGGCCATCCCACCCATCTTAGAGGTGGTAGATGATGTTTACCAAGAATCCAGCCTTATCCCTGACACCTTTCCACCTGCACCCAGAAAACCTAATTGGTATTACAGGGTACCTGACTCACATAAATGCCTCTACAGAAATCCTGTAGCAGATCCAGAGGTGATTACTCAGGGATCTAAGGGCGTTAAGGCTACCACTGCAAATAATCCTACTCCCTCGGACAAAGAATCCAGAGCCCTAGACAGATGGGGTAAAAAGTATATACCTCTGCAACTTTAACTATAAGGCTGTCAACCGTCAGTTCCATATGTTAAAATATCAACAGCACACTTTGGAACTTTTGAAACAGAAAATGTCTGCTTTACCAGATTTTGCCAGTAATAGAGATAGCAGAATTACTGCAGTCTTCATCTCGGGTGGCAAAGCATTCCTTGCACTGTGGATTTGATGCCCTAGAAGCTTCTAGCAGGGCAGCAGTGACAGGATCTGTTATCAGAAGACATGCATGGTTGAAGGAACAACCTCTCCCTGATCATGTCAAAGCTAAAGTCATGGATTTTCCTCTTGACAAAGACTGCTTGTTTAGGCAGAAAACTGAAGAGGTACTTAAAAAGCTGGAAGACAAAGCAAAATTGATGCAGACTGTTAAATATTTCCTTCAAGTACAACCTCCTAGGTTCAGCAGCAATTTTCCCTCTAAACACTGGTCTTTTCCTGCACCAAACAGGCAGACACAAGGCAAAACCTGTAGGGACGGACCCACAAGGGCTCAAACTCAGGGCCAGCAAAGAACTAAACAGTGGCTCCCCTCTAACTCTAGAGCAGGGAGTTCAAAAACAACCCTGTATGCTAAAAACTCTCAATGACTACCTTTCCCATCTCTGCCTGCCTCCACCACACCAAAAGCTAGGAGGAAGGCTATCTCTTTGCAGAGAAAATTGGAACTTTTTAACAAAAGATCAATGGGTCTTAAAAATCATTGCTCAGGGGGTACAAATTCAGTTTCCGAGAAGTACCACCTCCAAAAGGGTACCCAGACCTACCTCCAAACCAGTGGACAGAAGCACTAAAAACAAGTGGAAAACCTAATAGCCCTAGGGGCAGTAGAACCTGTGCCTCCAGAACAAGTTGCAAAAGGATTCCAGACAATTCCTTGTTCCCAGGAAAGAGGGCCGATCTTGTCTCCTGAACTTGATTGACTTCTTTGAATCAGTCTCCAGAGCCATGGACAAGGGTAAGGTGGTCCACACAGCCTATCTAGACCTTGCCAAGGCCTTTGACACCATCCCCCACTCTGGAATCATAGATAAACTTACTAAGCTGGGCATTAATCCCTATGTCACCCAGTGGGTTGCTAACTGGCTTACTGATAGAACCCATACTGTAAAAGTAGCCGACTCCAAATCCAACTCCAGACAAGTGACAAGTGGAGTAGTGGAGTACCTCAGGGTTCAGTCCTGGGACCGCTCTTGTTTGGCATCTACTTCTCTGAAGTACAGGCCAACACTAAGGGACTCTGGATAACAAAGTTTGCAGATGACTGCAAACTGGGAGCCATTATTGAATCCCCAAATGATGTGGATACTCTACAAAAGGGCCTTACAGAAACAGATGCTTGGTGCCAGAGCCATGGGCTCAAGCTCAGTGCCAAGAGATGTATAGTTATTCCCTTTGGTAAAAAACATGTATCCGTGAATTACCATATAGGTGGCAGTACACTAAACACCGAAAGTTTGATAAGAGACTTAGGGACACAGGTGGACAGTGGTCTCACCTTCGATAACCACATTGCCACAACAGTCAGGGAATCCTTCTATGTGGCACACCTCATCACTAAGGGCTTTTCATCCAGAAAAAAGGAGTTCATTGTCCCACTGTACTCATCCCTCATTAGACCCATTATAGAATACAATGCCCCGTTTGGTATGTACCTCTCAAGACATCTGCAACAACTGGAAAGGCCACAGAAATACCTCACTAAAAGAATCACAGGCCTAAAGCGGATGCCCTACGCTGACCGCCTTAAAAAACTCCAGCTATACTTTGTTGCATATCGTCTACTCAGAGGCGATCTTTGCTTAACTTACAAGGCCATGTCAAACCCAGAGCTGTTGGACATGCTACACTTAAAGAAATCCCAATCCCTCAGAGCCACACGCTCCAGGGATCTAAACCTTGTCATCACAATAAACAAAACATGCTGGAGGGATAGGTTCCTGACCCAGAGACTCCCCAGACTCTGGAATAGATTGCCCATACATGTCAAGCAGAGTGCCTCTTTGGTCCTCTTCAAAAGGAACGTTGACGATAGGATGGGAGAAAGGAAGTTCACCCCAGGGATCACGTCATTCGCCCTGCTGGACAGGGGTCCAGGGAAGTAAATAGTGTGGGAAGAAATAGCCAGGGAATTGTTATGGCTAGGCTTGTATAGACCCTAGGGCTGATAGCCTAGTACCAACCTATGAACTTGGCATCCCATCCAGGACCTATCCTTTCTCAGTACTTTCCTGGTAATCCCAAAATTCAAAATGCTTACCTTACAACAGCTTCTACCAATGCTGCCAAACAAGGCTTGGATGGTCACCTTAGACCTAAAGGATGCTTACCTGCACATCCCAATAAGGGAATTGTGCAAATTCTTGCACTTCAGAGCAGGATCATTACACTTTGAATTCTCTGCTTTGCCATTTGACTTATCTACTGCTCTCAGGGTATTCACCAGATGTCTAGCTCCTGCCATTTCCTTTTGCCGGCAAATCAATGTACAGATTTACCCTTACCTGGACGACTGTCTCATCCAGGCAGACTGCAAGGAGCTGCTCCTGCAGCACCTCTCATTTGGAAAAACCCTGCTCACCTGTCTGGGGTTCACTATCAATGAAAGGAAATCAAAACAGTCTCCTACCAGGAAAATCATATTTCTGCGAGCCTTACTGGACACAGAACAGCAAATGGCATTTATGTCCCCAGAAAAACAGTTTCCTACCAAAATACTTCACTACTCTGGCCTCCCAAACCCAGCTTTCTGCCAGGAAATTCCTGCACGCTCTAGGGTACATGGCCTCATGCATCTTCCTGGTACCTCTGGCCAGGAAAATTCAGTGGTACGTAAAGAACCTATGGTGTCAACACACTCAACCGGTGGACACCTCCCTACCTGTGATCCCTTGCATAAGATCAGAGTTTCACTGGTAGGCCCAGGCCTGTGCTCTGAACAAGGTACTTCCATTCACCCTCAGTCCAGACCATAACTACAGATGCTTTGGACATAGTCTGGGGTGCCCACTTATTAGGCAGATGTACCCAAGGTCTCTGGGACACTCAAAGACCGCCCTTGCACATCAGCCAAAAGGAAATTATAGCAGTGCAAAACTCTCTGGCATTCTTCAAACCCTACCTCAAACCAGGGGTTCTTCTCATAAAAACAGACAACATCACAGTCATGTGGTACATCAACAAACAGGGAGAGACTCAGTCTTACCCCCTGTGCAGACTAGCCATGAACCTGTGGCTAGCAGCCTCATCCATGGGACTACATCTTATAGCCCAATACCTACCAGGCATCAGCAACACCCTAGCAGACCATTTAAGCAGAAACCTGATGGACCCACACAAATGGCAAAACAGAGATATTTTTCTGCAAATTACGCACACATGGGGGACCCCCCCAGGTGGACCTCTTTGCCTCTCTTTTAAATCACCAAGTACACAAATTCTGCACCAGGGAATACCATCACCTGGCCTGGAATGTCGATGCCCTAACCTTCCCTTGGAATACCCTCTTTGTGTATGCATTCCCACCTCTTCCTCTCATTCCACAAGTACTAATCAAGATAAGAGAGGAAAAACCAAAAGCAATACTCATTGCCCCGGACTGGCCCAGATGTATTGGTACCCACTGCTGTGCAGCCTCTCTCTCCAGCCCCCCCTGGCAGCTATCTCTGATACCTCACCTGCTATCTTGGGGGGGGAACAATGTAGACCTTCAGACACTCAAGCTCTCAGCTTGGCTTATTCTGCCACAACCAACAAGCAACCAATAATTTTATAATTTGTAATTCTATGAATTTTATAAATTTTGTAAACTATACCAACTTTATAAACTCAGCGAGTTACAAAACTAACTTTAATGTTATAAATTTATATATTTATATTTATATACATTTTCTTAATACATGAAAAACAAATACATAAATGTGCATACACAATGAACATACACATGCAACTATATGTGCATATACGTATATATACACACACACATATACCTATAAATACACACACATGCGTGTGTGTGTGTATATGTGTACACACACAAGCACGTATACCAATCAACTAAATGAATTTATTTGTTTACTGAAATCAAATTCATTTTCACCAACCTTTTTATGCTTATTTATATTATAATTCTAAAATTCAATTATTCTAGTTCGAATGTCCAAAAATTATTAAATTGATATTAGGTTTATTATTTAGATAGATATTATTATTTTCAAAAACCTGAACGCAAGTATTTTAATATGTGGTACACAACACGATGTTTTTAATTGTGAATAGTAGTTTCATGGTTGTAAGCACATTTCAGTTTTGTATTTGACTTTAAAATAGTAAAGATCAAATTGCGATTGGTTTTAATTAGGGCTGAAAGTAATTAACTGATTAAACAATTTAATTTAATTTAATTAAACAATTGTGCGATTCTGTGAGAGTATTTATACTCACAGTATAGCTTATAACAACTTGTCTGAAGAAGTGTATGTATATTACTACACGAAAGCGCTAACAAGTTATAGTAAAAGATCTTGGATTTTACACCGGCTACTGTGGTTTGTTGGACTCACCTTTTTGTTTTGTTGGTTTGTTAAACTTTTCGAAGTTATTTTTATTTTCATGGCTGAAAGTGGTGATTCCCAACAGTCGCAGTCTTTGTATTCTCCTAATCTCGATTCGAGTGGAGCTTCTAGCCGAGATGTGGATCCGATCGGTAACCTGACAGCCCTTATCCAACAATTAACTCAGCGAGTTGATGACCTGGCGAAGCAAGTCAACAGTCGCTCCACAGAAGGTATCCCAGTGGTCCGACCCAAGCCAGGAGTGAGCTTCAATCCAGTACCGAATGGTTTGGTAGCAGAAAACAGAGACAACCTTGGGCTAGAGCCTAGTTCCAATTTGCAGCTTACAGGAACTATTCCACTAGCACAACAAGTAATGCAAACTAGTCCAATATCTAACGGAAGAACTACATCAGTAGCAGCCGCAGCTGCTAACAACCAAAGCGTGGTTTATATACCTAATTCTACACCACCAGCACTACATGAATTCATGAATACACCAACCAACGTTTTTAAAGCCCAAAATGATAATAACGTAAGTGTCCAAGACAATCAACAAGAAATTTCCAATGACATTGTTTTATCTTTAAAACAGTTTGACAGTTGCTTACTTAAATACAAAAAATTGCAACTAGAAATTTTATATTTCAGAGAATGTATTGATCTTAAAATTGTCCCGAAAGGACTCAGGCAGTGGAAGTATCCATCTGGTGTGATTAAACACTCAGACTTCCACAAACATCTCATTTTATTCTTCAACCAACAAGGGCTAAATTTATTAGACCTACTAATAAAAGAATATACGGAGCAAATGTCAGTGCTTAGACAACAACTGGAGACTTTAGAACAGGAAATCAGGGGAAACTCTAATTTCAACCGGTATCAATATGATTACGGAAGGATATTCTCTAGCATTGATTTACTTCTTAATAAAATCAGTGAAACAAAGAAGCACAAAATTAATAGAGATAAAACAGCATACGCAGATGGCAACGCGTACCCGGACCCGCCCCCTAATAGGGTCTTCAATGACTTTCACTCTCCGCTAGTGAGTGACATAGAGCAAACCAATAACAGGGCACCTTTAAACTCACCAGGTGGTTTTGCACCACCCAATGAACTATCGTCTCCTACTGCGACTGGAATTAATTAAAATAGACGGAGTGAACGTATTCAAAACCAAAATCAACACAAACATCAGGAAGGTAACCAGAGCAGTATGGAACACAATAACCAACAGGATTTTCAACGTGCAGCCCCCAACACCAAGCAGAAGAATACGAATTGGTCGAGGAAGACCCAGAACAACAACAACAAAAAAACATACAATCGGCGCAAGAGGTAACAGGAACTTTACAAAATGAACGTCCTGCTATTATTTTGAGTGACAGTAACGATTTCCGTGTGTATAATTATACTTCTTTTGAGATTCCACACGAATTTGTTGAGTTATTGGCAAAAGGTTTTAACTTTTCGCTTCCACAAAAACCGGATATAGCTAGAGTTCTCTGTGATTTTAAATTGTATATACGCAAACTTAATTTGAGAATATTGTTGGGTGAAAATAATAATATGCTTATCACAGAACGAGTGGCAAGCACATATAACCCCCCATTAGACAACAACCTGTTGCTATTTGAAAAGATAACTGAGGTCCACTTAAGAGCACTAAATAAAGAGTTCTTGCAGAATAAACATTTAGATGTGACAAATCACAATTTGATTGATTTAGTAAGAGCACACAATATACGGGTAATGAAACCCGATAAAGGTGGGGGGGGCTGTCCTTATGTATGAAGAAGACTACGAAGCCCAGATGAAAGATATGCTGTCAACTAACAACTATATGCAGGTCTCAAGAAATGAATTAAATCAATCATACCAAAAAATCAAAGATTACTTGAGTGACCTATTTATTGACGGCAGCATCAATACAGACTTATTCCAGTATTTAACTATGCCAGCTCCTATAATTCCAGTCATCTTTGGGGTTCCAAAGTTACACAAAGACATTCAGACCCCCCCCCTTTTAGACCTATTATAGACGGGCGCCAATCTATCACTTACTCTTGTGCCAAGTGGGTAGATAATAAGTTAAAAAAGGTTCTTAAAACTGAATCCCAAATCTGCAGGGACTCTTGGCATGTGCTTGATAGCCTTAACCATATTCCATTTGAAGTAGGTCTAGCGTTTTTGACCGCAGACGTCAAGGACCTATACACAGCGATTCCACAAGAAATAGGTGCTGATTGGGTTAGGGATTTTCTATTAAGTAAGCATCTCCCAGGTGATGAAATTGACTTGATCATTAGTCTACTTGAACTGGTATTGAATAATAATTTCTTTATGTTTAAAAAGGAATTATACCTTCAGTTAATAGGTGTAGCAATGGGATCCCCTTGTGGGGGCACATTTGCAAACTCCGTTATGGCCTTTTGGGAGCACACCTATCTATTTTCACACCAACTTTACAAGGATGTGGTCGTCTGGTACACGCGATACCAAGACGACATTATGATGATAGTAAAAGCAAGTAAAGCAGAAGTTACTAAATTGATTGAAGTGATGAACTCTTTTGTTCCATTTTTGCAGTTCACTTATGACTTCGATGAATTATCAATCAATTTTTTAGATATTACGATTCAGAAAGATATAGAAAAGATGAGATTCACCACTACTATTTATAGGAAACCTCATTACAGCAATTCGTTTTTGCATTTTACCAGCTCCCACCCCTTCTTTCAAAAGAAAGGGGTAGTTAAGGGTCAGGTAGTACGTGCGTCTCGTATGTGCTCCGAAGAGAGCACTTTTGAAGAGGAATGTAACCTCTTGGCTGTTATGTTTTTAAATAGAGGATACCCTAGTAGATTGGTGAATTCAGTTATTCGTGAAGTTACGCAGAAGAGATGTATTGGGTCTTTAGGACCTATTCTAAGGATGAGTAACGATAACTGTGTATTGGACACCATAGAGGAGACCAATGTACTAGCTACTCCTAGAAATATACAGGATGCACAAGTAAACTTCAGCATTAGTCTTTTGACTCAATACAATGAATTAGCAGTGGAATCTAGGCGTATTTTGAATAACAACTAGGAGCTGTTAACACAAGGCTTGAATTCTAGTATTAATTTAGGACAAAAACCCTTAGTTGTGTTTCGAAGGGCACCACCATTGAAAACATTATTAGAGGCCCCTTCTAGAACATATAAGGTTAACAAAGGCATGTTTAAGTGCGGCCATTGTAGTTATTGTAAATATATCAAGACCGGAGCCACTTTTTCAATTCGTGGAGTAAGGTATTATATTAATGACAAGTGTGATTGTCTTAGTCAAGGAGTAGTATACCTCACTACTTGTACATTCTGTTCTGCGTTCTACTTTGGAAAAACTGAACGCCACCTTAAACAAAGTATTTACGAACATATGTATGCAATTTCTAGAGGAATAATATCTAATGCCCTGGCAAAACACACAATAGAAAACAGAAATCACAATTTTTTGTTTAATGTGGTACAGAAAATAAAAATTAATCCCAGAGGTGGGCCATGGCACCTCAAATTGGAAGAATGTGAGCTGCTGTGGCAACTTAAAACAAATGCATATGCTCACCCAGGGATTAATGAGACATGCTCCATTAAATGTTTATTAAAACAAAAAGCCCTTGCTAGGTGAAATTACCTGAAATATTAGTAATGTAAATGCGAATGACACCAATAATTTTTGGACATTCGAACTAGAATAATTGAATTTTAGAATTATAATATAAATAAGCATAAAAAGGTTGGTGAAAATGAATTTGATTTCAGTAAACAAATAAATTCATTTAGTTGATTGGTATACGTGCTTGTGTGTATACATATACACACACGCATGTGTGTGTATTTATAGGTATATGTGTGTGGGTATATATACGTATATGCACATATAGTTGCATGTGTATGTTCATTGTGTATGCACATTTATGTATTTGTTTTTCATGTATTAAGAAAATGTATATAAATATAAATATATAAATTTATAACATTAAAGTTAGTTTTGTAACTCGCTGAGTTTATAAAGTTGGTATAGTTTACAAAATTTATAAAATTCATAGAATTACAAATTATAAAATTATTAAATTGATATTAGGTTTATTATTTAGATAGATATTATTATTTTCAAAAACCTGAATGCAAGTATTTTAATATGTGGTACACAACACGATGTTTTTAATTGTGAATAGTAGTTTCATGGTTGTAAGCACATTTCAGTTTTGTATTTGACTTTAAAATAGTAAAGATCAAATTGCGATTGGTTTTAATTAGGGCTGAAAGTAATTAACTGATTAAACAATTTAATTTAATTAAATTGGTTTTAATTAGGGCTGAAAGTAATTAACTGATTAAACAATTTAATTTAATTAAACAATTGTGCGATCCTGTGAGAGTATTTATACTCACAGTATAGCTTATAACAACTTGTCTGAAGAAGTGTATGTATATTACTACACGAAAGCGCTAACAAGTTATATGTTTTAGAAAAGCGTACTCTGCCCCCCTTCAAGCCTGCAGCATCCTCAGAATTAAAGTACTTCTCTTGGAAGACTGCCTTTCTCCTGGCTATCACTTCAGCCAGGAGAGTTTCAGAGCTTCAGGCTTTAATGGCCATTGAGCCATTTATAATCTTCCATGTGAACAGGGTCTCCCTGAGAACTAACCCCTCCTTCATGCCAAAAGTGGTTTTGGATGTTAACCTCGAGCAGGCCATCCACCTGTCCACCTTCTTCCCTAACCCTCAGAACAAGGGGAAAAGAATACTGCATTCTTTGGATGTGCACAGGCAACTCAGATTTTATCTGGATCGTACAGAGGCATTCAGGATAACTGATCAGCTCTTGGTCAGCTTTAAAAACGGGCACAGGGAAACCAATATCCAAACAGACCATTTCCAAATGGATAGCACTCTGCATCCAATTTTGCTACTCCTTGCATGGAAAACTACTCTCTAGGGCCATCAGAACCCATTCCACTAGGGTAACCTCTACCTCCACAGCATTCCTTAGAGGAGTACTCGCCAAGGACATCCTGGAAGTTGCCACATGGACTTCTGTCCACAACTTCACCAAACAATTACCATCTGAATCTATTCACAAAAGCTAGGGCTGGGTTTGCCTCTGTAATTATGCAGGGTATGCTCTCCCAATCTTAAGTTTCTATTAACCTTCCACCCTTCTACTCAGCTTTGGGAATCTTTTCAGTGGTGAAGACTACTTCAGCAGTGAGAAACGAAGACCATAGTACAGTTGTGTACACTTACCAAAAAAATGTATATGTTCGAGAGTTCTCACTGCTGTAGTGATGCTTTCCCTCCCGCCTTCCCCCTGATGTCTGCTGTCCTTAGAGAGAGACATATTTCTTTGGGACTCTCTTACCTCAGGAATGTTAATAATTATTAAAGTTGGACTTCTTTGGTTGGTTAAGGCAAGAAAAACTGAGGTAATGGCGTCGCCTGTTCTCTTTTTTATAGCTCGGACGACCTGACGTCACCCAGCAAGTGACAGCAGCCGATGCACAAAACCTTGATTCTGGAATATGGACCGACTGAGGGCTACGGTAGCATGGATAACCCAATGGTGAAGACTGCAGCAGTGAGCACACTCGAACATCTACATTTATGGTAAGTGTACACAACTGTACTTTTTACACCCCTTCCCCTACCCCAAGATTACATCATATTAACATAAGCATGCTTTTGTCCAGTCTTTCTTCCTTTTCTTTTTTTCTTTTACATTATAACGCTTATATTTCTTACAACTATAAACAAAAAGTGCTTGTTTACTTTAGTATCATTATCACATACAACCACTAAAAATGCTTTAACAGGCAATTTATATCATGAAATGTTTTATACAAATACTGCTGGAAACAAATACTGTTTTACTTACAGATAGTTTTTTTTTTTCTTTCCTTTGTGTCCTTCCAAACTTTGATGACATAGTGGGATATATGTTTTTCACCCCCCCCCCCCCAAGTTTAAGTGGTCCAATCTTTCTCGGCCTCTTTTTCTTGTGAAGTCATATTTCACAAAAGTTGACTGTTCATAAGCTCTGATTTCACTAATTTTGGTGTTGCTGGTCTTCATGTTTATTTGCCTTTCCAAACTCCAGACTCTGGCTCAAGTTCAAGGTGCTATCGATTTTTGTAGTCAGTTAAGTGCTTTGTTCTGTCTCCCCAGCATTTTTCTTTGGAACATTGGAAAAGATTTCACTGGCAAAGTCATCTCTATGAGCTTTATTATCAGAAGAATGAGAAGGAGAGTCACTTCTGTTCGATGGCTCATACTTTGTTGGACAAACATTTTTGTTTTTCTCCTTAGCCTGTTTTGCATCAAAACGTGACTTTGATCCTCCAGGAAAAACCATTCTGAAGACAGCTGGATACAGCAGCTTGAATCTCACACCTGCCTCTTAACATTCTCTGATTGCTGGGATACATTTGCTTCTCTTCTGCTTGGTGTACAGTGAAGAATAATTTGCCATAAACATTCTACTGTCTCCAATTTTTAATATTCTGCCTTTCTGCCACAGTTTTGTCAGAATCAACTGTTTCTGCTGGTATGATTGCATCTTTGCTAATACATGTCTAGGTTGCTTTGTCATGGCCAGGTTTTGAGCATACACGATATGCTGTTTCATTTAGCAAATCGTTGTTGTTGTTGTTGTTGTTGTGTCTTTCGGCTTTTCCTGGTTAGGGGTCGCCACAGCGGAACTCCGGTCTGCTAATGATTGGCAGTAGATTTTTACATGCCAAGTTGCCGGCCCTGACGCACAACCTCAACGAAGGTACACCCATTCACGCATGTCTCCACACACAAGACGCTCTAGCTGAGAATCGAACAGGACAACGTCTTACTGTGAGGCAACAACGCTACCGCAGCACCACCACCGCAGTTTCATTTAGCAAATCGTAATGTGGAATATTTAGTCCAGCTGCATATTTGTGATTTCATAAAATTAATACAGTCTATTCCTTCCAGTTTCTCTAATAAAGCAGAAAATCTCAGGTTTTGCCTGCATGCTCTGTCTTCTAACTGTATCAGTTATTTGAAACGGCTCTTCTTGAGCAGTCTCATACTCGGCCAGCCTTTTTCGTCATTGTGACCTCTGAGTTTTGCAGTTTAATCGGTTCATCTGAGTAGCTGTTTAAAGCTTCTTACATTTTTTTCTGATGTTTCTTATTTGAGCTAATATACTCCTTCAATGTTTCACTTATAGTTGATATTAAAAATGTACATACCCCTGTTAAAATGTGAGGTTTTTGTGATATAAAAAATGAACCACAGTAAATCATTTCAAAACGTTTCCCACCTTTAATGTGACCTATAGCCTGTACAATTCAATTGAAAAACAAATCTGTTAGGGGAAAAAAATAAAAAGTAAAAAACATACAATACGCTGGTTGTATAGTGTGCACACCCTTAAACTAATACTTAGTTTAAGGGTGTGCACACACAACAAATACTTTGTTGTAATTAAATCAAAAGGTGCTTTAACATTCAGCCTTCTTGGGTAGGAGTTTTAACATTCAGCCTTCTTGGGTAGGAGTCTATCAGCATGGCACGTCTTGACTTTGCAATATTTGCCCACCCTTCCTTGCAAAAGTGCTCCAAATCTGTCAAATTGCGAGAGCATCTCTTTTGCACAGTTCTCTTCAAGTCACCCCACAGATTTTCTAGTGGATTTAGGTCTGGGCTCTGGTTGGGCCATTCCAAAACTTTAATTTTCTTCTGGTGAAGCCATTCTTTTGTTGATTTGGATGTGTGCTTGAGTTCATTGTCGTGTTGAAAGGTGAAATTCCTCTTCATCTTCAGCTTTCTAGCAGACGCTCGAAGGTTTTGGGCCAAAAGTGACTGATATTTGAAACTGTTCATAATTCCCTCCACCTTGACTAAAGCTCCAGTTTCAGCTGAAGAAAAGCAACCCCAAAGCATGATAGTGCCAAGCAACCCCAAAGCATGATAGTGCCACTACCATGCTTCACCGTGGGTGGGGATGGTGTTCTTTTGATAATGCAAAGTGTTGTTTTTGTGCCAAACTTACCTTTTGGAATTGTGGCCAAAAAGTTCAATCTTGGTCTCGTCAGACCATAACACATATTCCCACATGTTTTGGGAGACTTGGTTTATTGTTTTGAAAATTTTAGCCGGGCCTGGATATTTTTCTGTGTAAGAAAAGGCTTCTGTCTTGCAACTGTACCTCATAGTCCAGATATATGGAGAATACGAGATATTGTTGTCACATGTAGTACACAAACAGTACTTGCCAGAAATTCCTGCAGCTCCTTCAGTGTTGCTGTAGGTCTCTTGGCAGCCTCCCTGACCAGTTTTCATCTTGTCTTTTCATCAATTTTGGAGGGACGTCTAATTCTTTGCAACATCACTGTTGTCCCATATTTTCTCCACTTTTGGTAACTGTCTTCACTATGTTCCATGGTATATCCAATGCTGTGGAAAGTTTTTTGTACCCATCTCCTGACTGATACATTTCAACAATTAAATTCCTTTAATGCTTTGTAAGCTCTCTGCGAACCATGGCTTTTGCTGTAACAGGCAACTGAGTCAGTGTCAGGAAAATCCTACTAGGACAGCTGAACTTTATTTGGGGGTTAATCAGAGTCTCTTTAATTTATGGCAGGTGGCGTACCCAAGAAGACTGAGTGCTGTAATTAAATCAGAAGGTGCTTCAACAAAGTATTAATTTTAAGGGTGTGCACACACAACAAAGTGTTAGTTTAAAGGTGTGGACACTTATGCAACTAGCGTGTTGTACGTTTCTTATTTTTTATATTTTTCCCTTAACAGATTTGTTTTTCAATTGAATTGTACAGGTTATTGGTCACATTAAAGGTGGGAAAAGTTTTGAAATTGTTTATTGCAGTCTCATTTTTTTTATATCAGAAAAAACTGACATTTTAACAGGGGTGTGTAAACTTTTTATAGCCACTGTATTTTAATCGGCCCTGAGTTCATCTGATTTATTTTTTTCTTCTAGATTATTGGAAGCCATCTCTTGTACCAAAGCTGGATCGAAACTTTGTTATTGTAAACATTCATTCTGGTCTGCCTTTGAATGATTTTTCATATTTCTTGTATTAGGATTGTAATATGTCTGTATTTTGACTATTTATATGTATATTGTCTGTGTTTTTGTTTTTTTTTTTTTTACTATTTATTGCAAATACTCATTGTTTTTCTCATTTATTATATGTTCATGCAATTCGTCACACTATGTATGTACGTATGTATATATGTATGTATGCTATTTTATCTCTGCATCTTGTGGAGCTTTTCTCCCCAGGCCTCTGCTGAAAAGCAGTTTTGCACCCATTTGGACAGTAATGGTCAACAAAAGCATTACACACGTACATACATAAAGTCTGCGAAACCATGAATAATATGGGTTTTGCTAAGGATACAATGATTTTTTTTTACTGTTGATTACTAAATGAAATGTATGTATTCTCTGAACTGGTGACTACATTACTTTTCATTTTGTGGTCGCACTTAACTTATCACTGTTGGTTCACTGTGGTGTGCTGTTTTAGTTAATGTTTTGAGTGGCAGTAAATTGTGTGGGTATGTTTGGAGTGTAGGGAAGGAAGTTTGTATCTCTCTTGTTCTTGGGCAAAGGAGTAAAGTTTGGTGCATTGATTCAGTTCTCTGTTTGTAATATGAATTTTTTAATTTCTGTAGAACATGTAGTGTAAAACTGTAAGGCACATATGCAGTGCAGTTTACAAGGGAAGAAAGGCTTATTCCTGAACCTGTTTGGAGGGTAATAGGATGAAATAAGGTAGTGGGAGTAGATCACTGAGATCTATTGCTACACAAATGAAAGGCATCATTCATGCCATTTTTAAAAATGAACTGCAACACGCACGAGGTTGACAGCAGTACAACACACAGTTGCAGTCTATTTCAGCTTTGCACAGACTTAACTGTAACTTGTTGAAAAGTAGTGTCATGTAAAAAAAAGTGCAATATTGATTAGATTACAAAAGTGAATGGTGAATGTGAATGCATGCACCTTGTTTTCATCCTGCCACTGTTGAAGCCCAGAAAAAAAAACACACACAAGGTCAGTTCTCTGAAAAAAAAAAAAGCCTGCCATGCTTCAACATTTCCAGGTCTACTCTGGCACTGTTAACATAACATGACATCATGCTATGGGTCGGAGTTTCAGAAAAAAAACGAATGTTTCAGAATGCCAACAGAATCTCTGTCTTTTGACAGTTTCAGCTGAGAAATAAATAATTCCACCAAACAAAAGACACAATGGTTGCCACTACAGTAGCAATACTGCTATTGCAACTCATGCATAACAAAAGCAGAACACTTAGTGATTTAAGTTTTTTTTTTTGTTTGTTTTTTAAAGAGATGCTGATTTGGAACACTCCTCTATTCATTAATCAAAGATGCAGTCTCTTTATAAGATGATCACAATATTTCCTTAAGAACACTGTTCAGGCATTAAGGCCGCTCATAAGTCGAAGTCCAGCATGAAGTTCATCTTTGCAGTACAGTTGAGATTGATGGATGAATGATTCCCACTCTTCTATGAAGTTATCTTTTGAAAGACCTCCAAAGTAAAAGGAAGCATGAAATGGCCACCATGATCACCTGACAAGTCACGTCTTATGCTTTTGTTTGTAGTCGGGCATTTAATGGTTTTGAGAATGCTGGAAAAGGCAGGAAGCTGATGAAGTAAACGATTGTGTTTAGTGACTTGTGACGTTTAGCACATCAGTGATGTACAACTTCCATAGCTGCAGTTCTGGAGGAACAGAAAGTTGTCAGAACTCTACTTGGTGTCTAAAGTCATCTAAAACCTTTTCTGGAAAACGCCTCCTAGGTCAAATATGTATTTAACCATTTAATTTGTTTTATGATTAAAAAAAATTGATTTACATGAGCAATAATACTCAGTAAGATGGCATTATAGAGAAATGATGGACCATCCAGGTTCTAACTCTGAAAGTTCTGTTATGTGTTCATCGTGTTTTACTGTTGCAGTCCTAACTAATGGGTTATCCAGCTCCCAGTAGCCCTTGATCGGCCAGAATACTAAAGGTAAGTAAATATGGCGTCGGCTGTCGTCTGTTGTAAAGGACGTCACTTCCTCAAGTCTTCCTTGCCACGGAGCCCAAAGCAGAAGCATTTCTTGCACGAGTGCCGGTCGGCAGTTTACCATTTTGGTTTCCGACTACAAAGTTGAAGTCAACTACAGCTAAGTACCCTGTTGGGATCCTCTCTTCTTGCCTTAACAAATGTCAGAAAAGGTTAATAATTGTCTTACCTGTGGAAAGCAGATTTCCCCATAGAAATTTTCATTCCCATTGTATTATTTGTTTAGGCCTTGACCACGATGTTCCTAATTGTGATCACTGTGCCTCCTTTAATCCACGTACTATTCGTCGTCGGGCTAAGCTTTTAGCTAAACATTTTGGAGTTTGGCCTAAGTTTGTTGGTATGGTGTCCTCTGGTCTTCAGGCTTCGGATATACCCAAAAAACATAAGGATAAGGACAGCGACAGGCTTCAAAAGGTTAAGTCCTCGGATGATGTTAGGATGGTCGTCAGTCATGCAGTAGCCAGTGAGGCGCCTTTGCAGCCCCTGGGGTCCGCGGATTTTCAACCGCAGGCCTCGGTTGAGACCATTTCAGAGTCCCCCAGGCCTCCGGCCTCCATTTTGCCTTCTTGATATATCGCCTGTTGCCTCTTCAGCTGGGTCCAGAGCCGCTAAGCCGATGCCCGTGTCCAAGGCCTCTGTTCTTCATTCAGACAGCAAGCTCATACTGATGACCTCTTCTGCAACTTCGGCGGTTGCCAGGCCTCCCGAATCCTTCAGGCTTGCAGGTAAATTTTCCAGTCATAAGCCTGTGAAAAATGCTCCAGTTTCTTCTCGTTCCCCTCAATCCCAAATGGTGAAAAAGATAACCACAAGGCATTCTTCAGTTATGTTAGAAACCTGGGTGGAAACGCTCAGATATGCTCAGAGTTAGTACACAACGACAAAAAATTTACCGAACCCACAGATATTGCCAACATTCTGGCAGACAGGTTCAGTGCAAATTTCTCCCCTCCATCACCTCCAAAAGAAGAAATACTCATCCCAACTGAATGTAACCTCCCTGTCATCTCTGATGTCCAGGTGAGAACCGCCCTCAACAAAGCAAAAAACACAGCATCTATGGGACCTGATGGTATCCCCAGCTGCGTGATACGTGAACTCCAAGAGGAGCTAAACCCGCATATAAAAATGTTATTTAACCTTAGCCTTACTACAGGATATGTACCTGAACACTGGTGTACAGCAACAGTGGTACCACTCCACAAGGGAGGCTCCAGTACAGACCCTGGGAACTACCGCCCCATAAGCTTGACCAGCCTGGTTTGCAAAGCTATGGAAAGAATTATTATGGAACTCATAAACAACGACATTGGGGACCTACAGACACTTGATCTCACCCAGTTCGGCTTTGTAAAAGGCAGATCCTGCCTTTTGAACCTGGTTGACTTTTTCGAAACAGTCACTAGAGCCATTGATGAGGGCAAGGCAGTCCATACAGCCTACCTGGACTTGGCTAAAGCCTTGACACAATACCCCACTCGGGATCATAGAAAAGCTAAACAGCTTAAAAGTAAATCCATATGTCACAAGATGGGTTGCAAACTGGCTAAAGAACAGAACCCATAAAGTCAAGATTGCGGGAGCCATGTCAGACTCAAAGCCAGTCACAAGTGGTGTCCCACAGGGCTCTGTCATGGGACCCCTCTTGTTCGGCATTTACTTCTCAGATGTGAAAGCAAACATGGGAGGGTTGTGGCTGACAAAGTTCGCAGATGACTGCAAACTAGGCGCCATAGTCGATACACCAGCTGACACATACATCCTACAGAAAGGCCTCACCGAAACGGACAACTGGTGCCGGAATCACGGCCTTAAACTGAATGCCAAGAAATGTATAGTCATCCCCTTTGGCAAAAACAAAATACCCACAAATTATCACATAGACAGTAACCCACTAAGTACCGAAAAGGTAATCAGAGACCTGGGGACCCAAGTTGATAGTGACCTCTCATTTGACACCCACATTGCCAAAGTGGTTAGAAAGACTTTCTACCTTGCCCACCTTATCATGAAGGGGTTCACATCCAGATCAAAGGAGGTCATCGTGCCCCACTCCTCCCTTATCAGGCCCATGATTGAGTACAATGACCCATTTGGTATGTACCTCACCCGGCACTTACAACAGCTGGAGAGACCCCAGAAATACCTCACCAAGAGGATCAAGGGTTTCCAACATATGTCATATGCTGCCAGGCTAAAGAAACTCCAGCTCTATTCAGTAGCATACCACCTGCTGCCTGACATACAAGGCCATGTCCAACCGGGAATTGATGGACATGCTCCACCTCAAAAAATCAAAATCCATAAGAACCACGAGAGCCAAAGATTTAAACCTCAGTACAAACATGAATAGAACATGCTGGAGAGACAGATTCATAACTCAGAGGCTTCCCATACTCTGGAACAAAATCCCAGTCCATGTTAGGCAGAGCCCCTCACTGTCTCTCTTCAAGAGAAATCTTGACGAGTGGATGGGAGATCGTAGGTTTACCCCGGGTGTCACCCCTGTATCGCTACTTAACAGATGCACAGTAAACTAATTTTAATAAGTAAGGGGGGTCTTCAATGTGTCACTACTAGACAAAGGCACAGTACTCTAAATTTATTCTATACACCTTAGTTACCACTACATGGGGTGGCGAAAGCTACATCTCTAGGGCTAGGCTTACAAATGCCTCAGGGCAGATAGCCTAGTATTAAACTATGAAACTAATGACCTTTTGACTTTTATTAGGGGTTCACAGCCTCCTCCACCTAAAAGGAGTAGGGATGTTTCTCCTGAGGCTTTGTCTTTTTCTGGTTCTTATTCCTCTAGCATTTCTGCTGATGAAGAGGAGATTTCTCAGGCTTTCTCTCCTTTTGAGGATTCAGATGCAGAGGATTCCATCCCTTCTGCTTCTCCCCCAGAGGATTTCTCTTTTGGTGATACTTTGAATACTCTCAGGGAGCATTTTAAATGGGAAGGTCAGGATTATCCCCAATCTCAGAAAAGGATTAAGGAATTTTTGGATTTACCTCAGCATAAGCCTCTGGCTATTCCCCCAGTGTTGGAAGTGGTTGATGATGTTTTTCTGGAAAATTCCTTGACTCCAAATTTGGTTCCTCCTGCTCCCAGGAAACCTGACCGGTACTATAGAGTCCCTGATTCTCATCTGTTTCTTTTCAGGAATCCGTTGGCTGATCCCGAGGTCATTTCTCAAGGCCCTAAAGGAGTTAAGGCCACTGTTGCCAAAAATCCTGTTCCCTCTGATAGGGAATCTAGGAATCTAGATAGGTGGGGTAAAAAAGTTTATACCTCTGCTACTCTTGCTGTTAGGTCTACTAATTGTTTTTTTCATATGCTGAAGTACCAGCAGCACACCTTGGAGTCTATTAAGTCTAGGATAGCAAGTGTGCCTCTCTTGGCGGAGAGTAAGGATATGCAGGATTTGCTGAATTCTGCCAGTCTTGTCAATAAACATTCTTTACATTGTGGTTTCGACATTCTAGAGGTCTCCTGCAGGGCTACAGCTACTGGATCTGTTATTAAAAGGCATGCTTGGCTCAGGGAACAGCCCCTACCAGAGCCTGTCAAGGCTAAGCTTTTAGATGTACCTTTGCATAAAGACCATCTTTTTGGCAGCAAAGCAGAGGAAGTGCTCAAGAAGATGGAGGATAAGGACAAGTCTCTGCAAACTGTTAAGGATTTTCTGCAAGTTCAACCTCCTCGCTTTAGCAGCAGTTACCCTTGTAAGAGTTGGACGTTTCCTGATACCAGCAGACAGAACCATTCTAGGACTAGTGGTTACAAATCTTCTAGGGGACAGGTGGCTACCCCTCAAAGGTCTAAGCATTTGGCAGGCTTCCAATTCCAAGGTGGGAAGTTCTAAGCCTGCATCTCAATCTAAACATTGTCAATGACTTTATCCAACTTCTGCCTGTACTTGCCTGCCTGGAGAGTCCTTTAGGGGGAAGGTTGGCCCTTTTTGCAAATGTCTGGGCCACGATCACAGATGACAAATGGGTACTTGGAGCTGTATCCCTAGGACACAAGTTGTTCTTTCCACACCTTTCCAGTTCCCAATGGATTACCGGATGCTCCTCCAAACCAAAGGGCAGAAGTAGAAAAACAAATTTTGTCTCTGTTTCATCTGGGAGCAATAGAATCAGTTCCTGCTCAGCAGGTAGGCCAGGGTTTCTATTCCAGACATTTCCTAGTTCCAAAAGAAGAAGGCATCTGGCATCCTGTCCTAGACCTATCCATTCTGAACTCTTTTTTGGTAATTCCAAAGTTCAACATGCTCACTCTGCATCATTTGCTACCAGTGTTCATAGTTCATAGGTTGGAAAAGGATTCCTGGCTGGTAACCTTGGATCTCAAAGAAAATTATCTGCATATCCCTGTCAGGGAAAGTTGCAAGCAATACCTTCGTTTCAGGGTGGGCAAACAACATTACCAATTCACTGCGCTGCCCTTTGGCTTATCTACTGCTCCTAGAGTTTTCACAAAGTGCCTGGCTCCAGTCATTGTTTTTTGCAGGCAGAAGAAAATTCAAATTTATCCATACTTGGACGACTGTCTAATTCAAGCAAATTTTCGGAAACTGCTGTTAAAGGATCTAGAATTTGTAAAGACTCTTCTCTCTTCCCTGGGTTACACTCAACGAGGAAAAAATCAAAAATGGTGCCATCCAAGGAGATAACATTCTGGGAGCGAGTCTGAACACAGCCGCCCAGATGATATCTCTCACCCAGGAGAAGCAGACAACTCTTTGTTTATTTCAAGGACTTGGCAAGCCTGTCCCTGCTCCCAGCAAGGAAATAGCTGCAAGCTCTGGGATACATGGCCTCTTGCATTCTCATGATTCCATATGCAAACTGCATATGAGGAAATTGCAATGGTACCTCAAGAACATTTGGTGTCAACACACACACGACCTGGATATGATGATTCCTCTGCTTCCATCTCTGCAGACAGAGTTTATATGGTGGGCAACAGCCTGTCTACAAAACACAGGCATGCCCTTTCACCCACCTCCTTCCACTCATGTTCTTACCACAGACGCATCGGACTGCGCCTGGGGAGCTCACCTGGATAGCAGATGCATACAGGGACGTTGGAATGCCCAGCAAATGCACCTGTACATCTAAAGGAGTTGATAGCAGTTCAGCAGGCCTTACTAGCTTTCAAGCATCTTCTTTCTCCAGGAACCTGCTCGTCAGAACAGATAACACCACAGTCATGTGGTACATCAACAAGCAAGGAGGGACTCATTCTTACCCCCTGTGCAGACAGAGCATGAGTCTCTGGTCCATAGCAGCAACTCTGGGCCTGCATCTCCTAGCTCACTTTCTTCCAGGAAGGCTCAATGTTTTGGCACACCAGTTGAGCAGACAAACCCTGGATCCTCACGAGTGGCAGCTGAACAGTGCAGTCTTTTACAGCATCATTCAACGTTGGGGCACCCCTCAGGTGGATCTTTTCTCCTCCCTAGACAACCATCTTCTACCTCTTTTTTTTTTGCACCAGACAGCATCACAGCAGAGCCTGGAAAGTGAATGCTCTGTCCTTCCCGTGGACACTGCTGTCAATTTTTGCATTCCCTCCTCTTCCTCTTCTTCCCAAAGTATTATTGAAGATCAGGGATGAAAGGCCAAGGACTATTCTCATAGCTCCGGACTGGCCGAGACAGCATTGGTATCCACTGCTTCGCAGTCTCTCCCAATTTCCTCCTTGGCATTTTCCTCTGAAGCCAGATGTTTTGACTCAGGAAGGGGGAAACATTCTACATCCTCATCTTCAGTCTCTCCATTTGGCAACATGGCTCATTGTATGACTCCATCCTTTTTCCTCTTCCCTTTCCCAGATGTGCTGAGGGAGGCCTAGCACTAGGAAGTCCTATGCTGGCAAATGGGAAAGATTCTTTCATTGGATGCAGACTAGAGGGGAATCATCTTCTCAGCCTACCCTTCCTTTTGATCCTGGAATATCTGGCTGTTTTGCTTCAGGGTGGTCTTTTCTTTTTCCTCTGTCAAGATCCATGCTTCAGCCATTTCTGCTTATTGTTCTTTTGTGCAACTGATTTTCTCTCATCCCCTAATGAAAATGTTTCTCAGAGGTGCTTGCAACTTAAAACCTCCCAGAAAGGCACCTACTCCAGCCTGGGATCTTAATTTTGTTCTGGAGAAACTCACTCTTCCTCCTTTTGAGCCAGTTGCCACTGTGGATTTAAAGTTTCTCTCTTGGAAGACTGTCTTCCTCTTGGCTATAACTTCAGCAAGGAGGGTTTCGGAGCTGCAAGCTTTGATGGCTGTGGAGTCTTTTCTTATTTTCCATGCAGATAGGGTCTCTCGGAGAACCAACCCCTCCTTTATGCCTACGGTGGTTTCTAGCCTGACTCTTAATCAGTCTGTACACATTCCTACCTTCTTTCCTAATCCTTGAAATAGAGGTGAAAGGATCCTACCTTCTCTTGATGTGCACAAACAGCTTAGGTTTTACCTGGACAGGACTAAAGATCTTCGAAAATCAGCACAGTTACTGGTCAGTTTTGCCCCTGGAGCCCAGGGCAAGGCTATTTCTAAGCAAACCATTTCTAAATGGATTGCACATTGCATTACTTTTTGTTATTCCTTTCATGGCAAGGTCCCTCCTCAAGGAGTTAGGACACACTCAACTAGAGCAGCTTCCACTTCTGCAGCCTTTTTAAGGGGTGACCCTACTAAAGATATTTTGGAGGCTGCCACATGGTCTTCTGTTCACACTTTCACAAAGCATTATAATTTGCCTTTGTTTTCCATAGCCAGGGCAGGGTTTGCCACTGCTGTTCTGCAGGGCATTATCTCCAACCCTTGATTCTTTTGGCTCCTCCTCCCTTTTCTCTGGGCTTTGGTAATCAACCCATTAGTTAGGACTGCAAAGGTGAAACACGATGACCATAGTACAGTTGTGTACACTTACCATAAATGTAGATGTTCGAGTGTATTCACTGTTGCAGTCCTGGTTTCCCTCCCTCCTTCCCCTTTTTTGGTCCTCTCCTATTCTCTTTTTCCTAAGGTACTGAGTAAATTTGATATTATTTGCCAAAATTGCTTTTGGTTTAAGCCTTGTTTCTGGGGACTTCTGACTGTTATGGCAAGAAAGACTGAGGAAGTGACGGCTGCCTCCTTTTGTATCGGACGTCCTGACGTCCTTTACAACCGAAGTCATATTTACTTACCTTTGGTATTCTGGCTGATTGAGGGCTACCGGGAGCCGGATAACCCATTAGTTAGGACTGCAACAGTGAATACACTCTAACATCTACATTTATGGTAAGTGTACACAACTGTACTTTCCTCATAATGCTTGCTCTGAAAGGCATTATAATGCTTAGAAAATGGCATAAATTTTGAAGAAAGTCTTATAAAATAGATTTTAATACGCAAATATTTGATTATTTTATTCTATTTTATATATATATATATATATATATATACATATATATATATATATATATTTTTTTTTTTGAAGTAGTAGTGTCTAATGTATATCATAACTGGAAGTGTGAATTTTTCATATGAAATGTAGGTATATAGAAACATTAATAGTGAAATGCTGCTCTTTTGTACTTGCACATCTAAGCAGAGTAGTTCATTTATTTTAATGGTGTTTTAATACAGCAAAGACCATTTAAGTATAGGATGTTAAATACAGTTGTCATAAAATATTCTGAAGAAAGAAATGGTTATACATTTAATCTGGTTGTTTATTTATATGCATGTCTTTTTTTAGGCAAAACCAAACAAGCAGAGGACTGGACAGTTGTAAAAGCACACACTTAGTGGAACTAACTTTTAAGGATTTAACATTTACTTCCTTATTTCACTAGCCTTGTGCTGTGCTTTGCTTCATGGTTTACGTTTTACATTGTAGAAAACAAAAAAAAATCTTTGCGTTCTGTAGTGTGTAAACATCAGAATGAGAACTAGTCCCATAGGGTTTGACCTGAGACAATGTGAAAGCTAATGTTTAAACACAATATAATTAAAAAGTTGATCACAGCAGACTGCATACTAGAAAATTAAAGCAGTTGATTCTTTCTGGGGAGATCATGGATTAGCTGATTTGTTGTCAGAAGCATAGAAAAGACCTCTGTTGGCAGGATACTGAGTTTGCCTGTGCTGGAGTTTCTGACATGATGGTATGGAATTTTGCAGGTTGGAGATAGTTATAAATTGCATTGTTTGTTTTGGACTAGAAATTGATTATTTAATTGCATTTGAAGTGGCCTTTCAGTCTGAAATTGCACATTATACTTCCTGTGAGCAGCCAGCATTGCTGTGTGTCATAATGTGCTGTGTCTGTTTGTATGTATACATTTATATTTAAATATGTATATATTTTTTTTTAGATCAATGCATTATAATATTAGTTGAGCTTCTGTCCAGTGAATCTGAATGTTGTCCAGCAGTGCAGGTATCCTTTCTTTGATGCACAGTTTTATACAGGTAGTAGGTTTAAACAACAACAATATCAGAGTGTTAACAACATGACTATGAGAGTTGTGAGACTCAGTAAAGTTCCCATTTTTTGTAGTAATGTTTTGAACAAGACTGTTTAATTTTTTTGAGTTTGGTTTTGCTGATGGATTATTTTCCCCCATTGTTCATTCTGACTACTTTTTGGCATTTGGGTTAATATAGTATTACTGGAAATAAACAACCACAGTCCCCAGCCGAAACCAGGAAACACAACACAGGAATTCTCCTCAATTAAATAAAATAAACCAAACAGGAGCACAGCTGCAGCTACAGTTCTTTATTCCACATCACATTCTGGTACCTCGGCTCAAACAGCCTTCAAAGGAATAACCTCATTACATTCAGTAGCCAATTTATATCTCCTAATTACAGTGCTAATTAGTTAAATACATTCACTTCCTTCTAATAATGACTTTAATTCCCCAAATGTTAAAGGTGCCTCACACAGATATAAAACCATCCCTCACTTTTATAAAGTTGTTACACATTTTTTACACATCTCCATTATAAAATTTATATAATAAATGTAAATAACTTATTACTTTTTCAATTTCACCATTTTCGATTGAATGTCCTATGCTTATACTGCCTACGAATGTTTAAATTACATCCCGCTTACAATGTCTAAATGTGTCACCACCCTTTTCCTACTTAAAATTTAATGTGACATATTTTCTATTTTTCTTTACCTATTCATCTGTATACAAGTCTCTTACAAGTCCCAGTTTGCTTCCAAATTTAACCCTTTAGGATGTAAAGTACCTAGATTGGTAAAATTAGAAACAAAAGTTATTATCAATCTGCTTTTAAATGCTTCACTTCCTATGTTATCACCCCCCCACCAAAAGTTTGTGCCAGCACACTAAAGAAAAAAACATCTCCCCCATGTGACATCCAACAATGCTCAGCAGTCGGACTTTCCATCCTTTTATTTCTTATGTCACCTAGATGTTCCAGTATTCTCAATTTTACCTTTCTTTTTGTTTGCCCAACATATCACTTTATGGGTGTGCATCCACATCCAATGATGTAGACCACACCACATGAATTACATTTAAATTCACTTTTAATCCAAAACTTCTTACCATTTATCATCCAACCATTTACATTTTTAATCTTATTACGTATTTTACAGGCCCCACGTGGGAAAGCACCATTCCTATCCCTGTTTTTGTCTTCATTCTTCGATTTTAATAACTCTTAAGTTTTTAAACCTACCATAAGAAAAAGTGACTTTTTCTGGGAACAGTTTTCCTACCATTTCATTCCTTTTGATACCAGGCCACACATTTTCCACCAATGTCCTTACTTTAAATGTCACTGGAGAAAATGTATTCACAAAAAATGGGATCCACCTCCATAACCCCTTATTTATTTTCCTTTGTATAACCGACATGCCGTCTTCCAAAATTGTCCTCATTACACTTCTTGTTTCCCTTTAACATTTACCTGTAACATTTGGGGAATTAAAGTCATTATTAGAAGGAAGTGAATGTATTTAACTAATTAGCACTGTAATTAGTGGGATATAAAATGGCTACTGAATGTAATGAGGTTATTCCTTTGAAGGCTGTTGGAGCCGAGCTATCAGAATGTGATGTAGAGTAAAGAATTGTAGCTGCAGCTGTGCTCCTGTTTGGTTTATTTTATTTAATATAGTATTATCAATTAGATGTTTTTGTAGAAACAAATAACACTTACTGGCAGTATGAAACTAGTTAGACAGCTTACCCAAAATGAACTTACTGTTTTTGTCAATTAAACAAGCATGATGCTCTTCTGATGCCAACAGAAACCATACCTCTCAACTTCTTAGTGCAGGAGATCTGGACAAAACCTACAACTGTAACTCTCAACTTCTTAGTGCAAGAGATCTGGACAAAACCTACAACAGCAGAGGGTCAAATGTCCAAAAATAGTGTCAGAGTTTAAATACTGGTCTTTTAAAGTTGGAAAGTTGTTAGAATAACTCGTTTCTATATTTTGTTGGAACCTTTCTGTGCAGGTATTACTGAACTTCATGAATCCTTGTACTTTAAATTATATGAAATTGTTTGAGTAGAGAAGATTTTATCCTGTGCAAAAGTTGCGTAACCATTGAGGTTATGTTGTCCTATCTCACCTTCATTCTTACAATGTTGGCTTAGGAGCTGAGAAGGCCGAATACATAGCTGAAAGTCTCAAACCTGGCTCGTGGCAAGAAGGTGTCCCACAATGCAGTGGTGTAATTCCCCAGATCTCATTTGCAGCTTTACGAGCTTGGATGCGCTCATCTTGGCCGTGGCCAAGTTGTGACAAATTTTCTCTTATTTTTCCTCTAAACTGTTATATTTGATAATAGTTTATCTTTTTATTATATTTAATTCATTGTGCATTTTATTGCATTACAGTTAGATAGTGATAGTTTTATCCCCTTTGGCACGGCTTTTGACATCGCTTTGTAGGCCTACTGGTATCCCTTGTAGTGGTTGTTTCTGTCTGTTAAGTTTATCAGTAGCTCGTTTAAGTTAGAGAGCTATTTGCCCATTTAAGTTGGAGGGTTTGTAGTTAATTCTTGTCTTGTCTAGAAAATAGGACCGTTTGAGTTAGAGGCCCTATTTTTTTCACCCTGGTTGTCTTTTTCCTTGTGTTTCTCGTAGTTACTAGTCAGTGTAGCTTTAGCTGTTCATTAGTTCAGTAGATACATTTTTCTTGTTGTTGTTGCTTTTGCGGTTTTACCTTAACTATGTCTAAAGACCCAAAAGAGAGAGAACATAAGCCTTCGGGCTTTAACAAATGCCAGAAGTGCTCACAAAAAGTGTCCATAATAGATGGACATGTTATATGTATTTATTGCCTTGGTGCTAGTCACCTACAAGAAGACTGCACCTTTTGTCACTCTTTCAGTGCAAGAGTACCATCAAGAAAGGAGAAACAAACTGATTCTGAAAGGGCTCTTAAAGCCAATTTTTGAGGAAGCTATCCATAGATGTTCTTCGTGTTTCACTGTTGCAGTCATTACATTTGGGTAATCCTGCTGGCAGGTTGCCCTCAGCCGGCCTGAATTCCAAAGTCTTGGGTCCTGCGTCGGCCGCTGTCGCCCCTTCCCTGACGTCAGGTCGTCAGGGGTATAAAAGAAGCAGCTGATGCCATTTTCTTCAGTCTTTGTTTCCGCGTGGTGCCCGAAGCAGAAGCAGTTCGCAAGTGCCTGTCGGCAGACTCCTGAGATTTTTGTGTTTGAGTTTCAGATCTGAAGTCTTCAATAAAGCTAAGTACCCCGTTGGGGAAACTTTTTTCTTGCTTCAGTCCGATGTCAGAAAAAGCTAATAATTGTATTTCTTGTGGAAAGCAAATACCTCATAAGGATTTTCATTCTTACTGTATTCCTTGCCTAGGCCCTGATCACAACGTTACTGGTTGTCTGTTTTGTGCTAGATTTAACCAACGCACTATAAAGCATTGGTATGATTTTGCTTTAAACTTTTTTGGACGCCGGTTTAATTATCCTGAAATGTCATCGGATAGACATCCAACTACTGGAGTTTACAAAAAACGCAAAGAAAAGGATAGAGAAAAACAACAGAGGCCCAAAACCGACGACGAAGCTTCTCCTAAGCCAGTCGCCTGTTCGCCGGTTCTCAGTGAGGTGCTTTCGCAGCCCCTGACGCCCGCTACTTTGGAGTCGCAGGCCGCTACTGACTCCCACTTGGAGTCAGCCATGCTGCTGGATACTCGAGGTATTGGAGCCTCTGACGCTAATCCCTCAGATGGGTCCGGAGCCGCTGAGCAGGTACCGGCTTCTGAGGGTGTATTCAGACCTAAATATCTTTACATTAAAACGACCTCAGCTTCAAAGGCAAAGACTAAAGCACCTTCTTAAAGCAAGGAAACAAACTCAAGAGCCACGTGGACAGGCCTCTATGCCCAAAAAACAGATGCTCAAAATGGCCGAAGACTTGATTACCTTGATCAGGGGTTCCCATCCCCCTCCTGATAAGAGGCCTAGGCAAGACACTGGCTATGAATCTTCAGATCAGATTTCTGTATCTTCTGATTCCTCTTCTGATCGGAATATTCTCTTCCCCCCATGAGGATTCTGATGCTGAAGAATCTATACCCTCAGCATCTCCTCCTGAGGACTATTCCTTTGGGGAAACCTTGCATACCATGAGGGAGCATTTCCACTGGGAGAGCCAAGATTTTTCAGAATCTAAAAAGAGGCTCAGGGATTTTCTTTTACTACCTCAGCACAGGCCTCTAGCCATTCCACCTGTGTTAGACATTGCAGATGATGTGTTTTTGGAGTCTAGTCTAACCCCTGACTCCTTACCCCCAGCTCCTGTTAAGCCAGGCAGATATTATAGGGTTCCTGACTCGCACAAATTTCTTTTTAAAAACCCTGCTGCTGATCCAGAAACTATTTCACAGGGTCCAAAGGAAATTAAGGCTTCCACTGCAAAAAACCCAACCCCCTCTGACAGAGATTCTAGGGCACTGGATAGATAGGGGAAAAAAGGTTTACACATCTGCAGCTTTGGCTATAAGGGCCTTAAACTGTCAATTTGATATGCTTAAGTATCAGCAACATGTCATGGGATTGCTTAAACAGAAAATGTTGTTAAATTCTGAATGTGCCGAAAGCAAGGAAATGCAGGATTTATTGTATGCAGCAGAACAAGTTGGAAACCATACTTTGCAATGTGGTTTTGATTCGTTGGAGGCCTCCTGCAGGGCCGCAGTTACGGTTTCTGTAATTAGGAGGCATGCTTGGTTAAAGGAACAAAATCTGCTTGATTATGGTAAAGTTAAATTACTAGATGCACCTTTACAGCATGATACTTTGTTTGGTGTTAAGGCAGACGAGGTGTTAAAGAAAATGTAGGACAAAGCTAAATCTATGCAAACTGTCAAAGATTTTTTACAAGTACAGCCACCTAGTTTTAGTAGACACTGGCCTACAAAAATTGGTCCTTTCCTGTCAGACAGACCTCAAAGGGGCAGATCCAGATGCCCTAGGGGCAGATCCCAGGCGCAGTGGTCTTATAGGCCCAAGCAGTGAGGTGCTTCTACCTCCAAAGCTGGAGAAGATAGATCACAAACATACAGAAAACAGTCCCAATGACTTCCCCCTGCCTGCACCAAGCACTTATCTTCTGGCAGCACCCTTAGGGGGAAAATTAGCATTTTTTGCTCAAAATTGGCACATCATAACCCAGGACAAGTGGGTTCTAAACATAGTGTCACAAGGCTACAAGTTCCATTTCCATACTCTGCCAAAGGCAAACGGCTGGCCAGATCTGCCAAAAAATCAATGGGCAGAGGCGCAAAAACAAGTCTCATCCCTCATGGGCATGGGGGCCATTCAACAAGTACCAGAGCAAGAGCAGGGCCAAGGATTTAACTCAAGACTGTTCTTGGTACCCAGAAAGGACAAGGCCTGGAGGCCGATACTGGACCTATTTGTTCTAAATACTTTCCTGGATATCCCAAAATTCAAAATGTTGACTTTGCAGCAGCTTCTGCCCATGCTGGGCAAGCATGCTTGGCTTGTGACTTTGGACCTAAAAGAGGCATACCTGCATGTTCCAATCAGACAATCATGCAGAAGATACCCAAGATTCAAGGCTGGTTCAAAGCATTACCAATTCTCTGCACTGCCCTTTGGCTTATCTACTGCACCCAGGGTCTTTGCAAAGTGCCTGGCACCAGTAATTGCATTCTGCAGACAAAGAGGAATGCAAATATATCCTTACTTGGACGACTGTCTCATTCAAGCAGAGAACAAGGACATTCTTCTTCAACATCTGGCGTTTGTGAAAAGACTTCTAACGTTTCTAGGGTACACAGTCAACAAAAAGAAATCAAAACTAGTACCCTCACAAGAGGTAATATTCCTGGGTACAAGCTTAAATACAACTGCCCAGATGGCTTATTTCACGCCAGACAAACAAAGGCAACTGACTACCCATTTCAAAATGTTGGCAACAAAGGCCCAGTTGTCTGCAAGAAAAATTCTGCAGGCTTTGGGCTTCATGGCATCCTGCATCCTACTAATTCTATGTGCAAGACTGCATATGAGGAAACTTCAATGGTACCTAAAAAGTGTTTGGACTCAACATTGCCACAGCCTGGAAACAGTCATTACTCTCATTCCCTGCCTGCAACAGGAGTTTCAATGGTGGGCAAAGTATTGTCACCAGAACAAGGGACAGCCATTCACATTACCCCCAGCCAGGCAGACACTAGCAACGGATACATCAGACTATGCCTGGGGAGCCCACATGGCAGGAAGATGCATTCAGGGCACATGGCCCTCAAACCAAATGCATCTACATATCAATCAAAAAGAGATGTTAGCTGTTCAAAATGCCCTAACAGCCTTCAAGGACCTACTTCATCCGGGACAACTACTGATAAAGACGGACAACACCACAGTCATGTGGTATATAAACAAGCAGGGGGGCATACATTCTTACCCTCTTTGCAGACTAGCCATGACCTTGTGGGATACAACTTTGACTTAGCAAGTATATCTGCAGGCACAATTCCTGCTAGTAAAGGAAAATATGGCACAATTCCTGCCAGTAAAGGAAAATACTCTGGCAGACGAACTAAGTAGAAACCTCATGGATCCCCACGAGTGGAAGCTGGATCCACAAGTCTTCAGCATGATAACAAGGAAATGGGATGACCAGACATAGAGCTATTCGCCTCCCCTCTCAATTACCAACTAAAACGATTCTGCACAAGGACTTATCACAGACAAGCATGGAAAGTGGACTTCCTATCAGTATATGCCTTTCCTCCACTGCCTCTCCTACCCAAGGTGCACCTAAAGGTCAGACAGGAGAAGCCAAAGATGATACTGATTGCCCCAGACTGGCCACGCCAGTACTGGCATCCAATACTAAGGAACTTATCTCTATACCCAACTTGGACCTTACCTCAGATACCTTGACTACTGTCCCAGCAAAACAATCAGATCATGCACAGCCAACTCAGGACATTAAACTTGGCAGCATGGCGGATAATGTAGTTATACAAAAAAACACCTCTCAGTAAAGCTGTGATGGATGTCATTCTGGAATCCAGAAGGCCTAGTACTAGAAAGTCTTATGCTGGAAAATGGAAGAGATTCTGTGCTTGGAACCAGGCACAAGGAACTCATACAGCGGTACCAAATATTCCTCAGATTTTGCAATACTTAACTGAGATGCTGGACAAAGGCCTATCTTTTTCATCAATTAAAATGTATGCCTCTGCCATTTCGGCTCATTACAATACAGAGCCACCACTTTTTTTCTTACCCTTTATTAAGGCAGTACCTCAGAGGAGCCAAAAGTTTAAGGCCCCCAAGGAGACTACCAGTACCTGCATGGGACATCAACTATGTCTTGGAAAAGCTCACCCTGCCTCCTTTTGAGCCAGCTGCTACTGCTGATATGAAGTTTTTATCTTGGAAAACAGCTCTGCTCTTAGCAATTACTCCTGTAAGACGAGTTTCAGAGCTACAGGCGCTCATGGCTGTGGAACCTTTCATCATTTTTCATCCAGACAGGGTCTCCCTGAGGACAAACCCAACATTTATGCCTTAAAGTAATGTCCAATGTGGCTCTTAACCAAGCCATCCATCTGCCAACTTTTTACCCAAATCCACAGAACAAGAGGGAGAGAATTCTGCATTCTTTGGACGTACACAGACAGCTTAGATTCTACTTGGACAGAACCAAAGCTTTCAGGAAGACCGAGCAATTACTAGTGGCATATGCTGCAGGATCACAAGGAAAGCCTATCTCAAAGCAGGCTATTTCTAAGTGGTTAGGCCACTGCATTCGTTTCTGCTACTTGCACCATGGCAAGCCAGTGCCTAAGGGCATTAGGCCCCATTCCACCAGAGCTGCAGCCACCTCAGCAGCCTTTCTCAGGGGCGTACCAACCAGAGACATTTTAGAGGCGGCTACTTGGAGTTCAGTGCACACCTTTGCAAAGCATTATCATCTGCCACTCCACTCTAAATCCAGGGCAGGCTTTGCCACGGCAGTTCTGCAGGGCCTCATAGCCGCTCCTACTGCTGTCTAGTTCCAGCCTTCCAACCATAGCTTTGGGACTGTACCCAAATGTAATGACTGCAACAGTGAAACACGAAGAACATATTACAGTTGTGTACACTTACCATAAATGTAGATGTTCAAGTGTATTCACTGTTGCAGTCCGAGTTACCCACCCGCCTTCCCCCTTTTTTCTTTTGGATCTTATCTTTCCTTCTCTGATTCATACTACCTATGTGGTGTATTTGCTTATAGATGAAGGTAAAATTTATATTGGTGTATTTCTGAATATATATATATATATATATATATATATATATATATATATATATATATATATATATATATAAAGTTTGGCTACCCTTCTTGGGGACACCTGACATCTGGGGCAAGAAAAACTGAAGAAAATGGCATCTGCTGCTTTTTATACCCCTGACGTCAGGGAAGTGGTGACAGTGGCCGACGCAGGGCCCAAGACTTTGGAATTCAGGCCGGCTGAGGGCAACCTGCCAGCAGGATTACCCAAATATAATGACTGCAACAGTGAATACATTCGAACATCTACATTTATGGTAAGTGTACACAACTGTAATTTCTTCTTCCTCTTTTTCTTCTCCTTATTCTAAAAAGGAAAAATCTCAAAAAAGACATTCACCTGCAACATTGGCTCAGTTGGAGCCGCCAGTCAAGCTGCCAAAAATCTCCAGGGCCACTACCTCCTCGACTCCACAGTCCTCAGAGTCGTCGGAGGTCATATTTGTTGACAAGCCTGGTACTTTGGCTCCAAAGTCCTCGGAGCCACAAGATACCTCTACTAGGAGCCAGTTCATGGAAATTTCGCCGGTTTCTCTGATGTTGAGATCTCCAGTTCTGTGCAGGTCTTGTTCTTCATCCCAATCTTCCAGGTCCACCAGGAGCTTATCGGACGATGACATGGAATGGGTGGTGCGCAGACTCCTGAAGTCACCGGCGCTGACTAAATTATTCTCAGCTCCCACCCATTTGGTCTCAGAGCCTACTGTACCAATTATATCCACTGTTGTTCGCCCTCCGAGCCAAGCTGGTCCTTCGGAGCCAGAGTGCTTGGTACCACTTACTGTGTATCTGTCAGTTCCAGAACCCATTTGGTGTTCACGGAGCAGACATCTGCTCTGACTCTGTGCTGTCCAGGAAGTCTGGGAGCCGGGGTTCCCTGGTCGGCCCCGAGAGGGATTCTCAGCCCTGATCTTCTTCGGTGCCAAGTCTACCCCTCAGAGTGTCGGCCCGGGTTAGCTGTGCTCCCACATAGGCCTTGGGTCCGATCTCGTTAGTTTCGTTGCCTTCCTCTGTCTCCTCGGAGCAGAGGGAGTCTTTGGAGCTGGCAGGATCTGCCTTTGAGCTGATGAGGAGTGTGTTCATAGGTAGGTAGTAGGCTATCTGCCCTAGGGCTTATACAAGCCTAGCCAAAAAAAGGTACCCTGGCTTTCGCCACCCAAGAAAATTATTTTCCTGTGCCCTGTCAAGCAGAGCCACAGAGGTGATCCCCGGGGTGAATTTCCTATTTCCCATCCAATCATCAAGATTTTTCTTAGAGTGCTAATGAGGAGCTTTGTTTGATATAGATAGGTAGTTTGTTCCAGAGTATGGGAAGCCTCTGGGACAGGAACCTATTCCTCCAGCATGTTCTGTTTATTGTGGTGACAAGGTTTAGGTCCCTAGATCTTGTAGCTCAGTGGGACTGGGATTTCTTTAAGTGGAGCATGTCCAACAGCTCTGGGTTTGACATAGCTTTGTATGTTAGGCAGAGATTGCCTCCGAGTAGGCGATATGCGATGGAGTAAAGCTGGGTTTTTTTGAGACTGTCTGCGTAGGGCATCTGTTTGAGGCTGGTAATCCTCTTTGTGAGGTATTTCTGTGGCCTTTCCAGTTGTTGTAGATGTCTTGTGAGGTACATTACCAAAAGGGGCGTTGTATTCTATAATGGGTCTAATGACTGAGGAGTAGAGGGGAACAATTACCTCTTTTTTCTTGGATGAGAAACCTTTTGTGATGAGGTGTGCCACATAGAAGGATTTCCTGACTTCTGTGGCAATGTGATTATCGAAGGAGAGACTACTGTCCACCTGTGTCCCAAGGTCTCTTATCACACTTTTGGTGTTAAGTAGACTACCACCTATGTGGTAGCTCATGGGTACAGAGTTTTTACCAAAGGGGATGACAATGCACTTTTTGGCAATGAGCGTGAGGCCATGGCTTTGACACCAGGCATCTGTCTCAGTGAGGCACTTTTGTAGGATGTCCACATCTTTAGGAGTTTCAGTTATGCCTCCAAGTTTGTGGTCATCTGCGAACTTCGTTAGCCAAAGACCTTTTGTGTTAGCCTGTACTTCAGAAAAGTAGATATCAAACAGGAGAGGACCCAGGACGGAACCCTGTGGTACTCCACTTGTCACTGGTCTGAAGTTGGATTTGGAGTCTGCTACTTTCACAGTGTGGGTTCTGTCAATGAGCCAGTTGGCAACCCATCTTGTGACATAGGGATTTATACCTAGTTTAGTGAGTTTATCTATAATTCCAGAGTGGGAGATGGTGTCAAAAGCCTTGATGAAATCTAGATAGGCTGTGTGAGCCACCTTACCCTCGTCTGCAGCTTTGGTGATTGCTTCAACCAAGTCTGTCAGGTTTAGGAGACAGGATCTGCCTTTTTCAAATCCAAACTGGGTGGGATCCAGAGTCTGGAGATTACCAATGTCTTTGTTTATAAGTTCCATGGCCTTGCAGACCAGGCTCGTTAGGCTAATGGGGTGGTAGTTCCTACTTGGAGCGGGTGTTGTCTACCCATTCAGCACCACAGAAGGATACTAGTACTTGTCCCCCTAAGGCACCGGCTACCGTCTCGGCACCACCCATTCCACAGGACAGCAGAGATCAAGAACCTCAGGATCTGCCAATGGGCGAACCCCTCTCCTCTGAGGCCTCCCCAGAATATCCTTCTGAGGAGCCACCTCGGAAGAGAACTTGCAAGAGGAAGCACGTAGACTCCCCAGATGAATCCATCACTTCAGACACTGACCTCATTGAGTCGGAAGGGTCCCCACTATCGTCCTCTGATGATATCTCATTTGCAGATATTCTAGAGATCCTGAAGCAGAGAGGCGGCTGGCAGGCCACCACCCCTTGTGATGAGGAGTCAGTGTACCTGAAGGCTTTTGGATGTCAACTTTCATCCTTCTGGGCGTCTCCACCTTTCGATGAACTAATGGACCTGGTTAGTTGAAAGGCGTGGGAGTCACCTGACACTATGGAGCCAGTCCCTCGGAGGCCAAACAAATTCTTGTCAGCTCCTTCAGGAAAGGATTTTCTAACCAAGGGGGAACCTGTAGATGCAGCAGGCACCAAAAAGGAACTTGCAGAGACTTCCTTATCTGTTCATCCTTCAAATAAAGACTTTCAAATGATGGACAGATATGGGAAGTGTGTCTTTTCGTCAGCGACATTCTCACTTCGATCGCTAAACTACCTATCCCACTTTACAAGGCTACAAAGAGATCTCCTGAAAGACCTAGGAGATACTCTACAAGGTTCATTAGCTGCGGGGGTGAATGAGAAGGTCTCCTTCCAGCTGTCCACCTTAAATTCCATTGTCAACTCCTCCATGAGGCTCATATCCTATGCAGCAGATGAAGTGAGCAGGACAGCGGGTACCGGAGTTTCCCTTAGGAGACCCTCCTGGATGCGCTTGTGTTTTGCAGAGCCCTTTGTCTACTTTCACTAATACCCCTTTTGATGGTTCCTCACTTTTTGGACCCAAAGTAAAAGACACTCTAACCCGGTGCGAGCAGGAAGGAAAAACTCTCTTTGCCACTGGAGTATGTTTTTCTGTACCTTCAAGACCTTATCCTAAAGGCCAGAAGAGTGGAAAAATGTGGTTCAAAAGATCCCAGAGAGTTTTCCAGGATGGGGTGATTCCTTCCCCAGGGGCAGAGGGGGAGGCAATAACGGTAGATGCCGCCCCAGAGGCAGAGGGGGCTCGCAAAACCAGGGTGACTGTGATTCCTTTCGTGGACGGCTTATCACCGCTCCTGAAAGGAGGCCCGACTGCTCTACTCTGGAGGCAGTCAGGGGACGTTTATCCATGTACCCAGAAGCCTGGCAAACTATTACAAGAAAAAAATGAGTACTAAAATTAATATCCAGAGGATACTACATCCCATTTTCCAATCCTGTTCCACAGAACAGAACAATCCTAGATGTTCCGCCCAATCTAAAGGAGCAAGCAGCTAAAGAGATTCAAAAGTTGCTACACAAAAGAGTCATCCAAGAAGTCACCGCAGACCAAATAGGATTCGGAACTTACTCAAGACTCTTTTTGGTGCCAAAAAGAACGGGGGACTGGAGGCCCATATTAGACCAAAGCAAGTTAAACGAATCTGTCAAGAAGTCAAAGTTCCGAATGGTGACACTGCAGTCTAACTTCCCTTTTTAGGGAAGCCGAGATCCCTTATAAGATCCTCCAAAGCAAGCTACGAATACAAAATCACCACTGATTTTAAGGGCAACCACAAAGCATTCTATAGCTATGTCAAGAATCTCAATGGCAACACCCAGATCTGCTCCGAGTTACAGCACAACGGCACGAAAATTACAGAACCAACTGATATTGCCAACATCCTGGCAGATAGGTTCAGTGCTAACTTTAGCCCCCTCTCACCTCCCTAAAGGGCCCATATCTATATAGGAAGAATGCAGAGTCCCTGTAATCACGTCTATGCAGGTAAACGCTGCACACTCTAAAACCAAAAACACAGCATCCATGAGACTGGACAACATCCCAGGTTGTGTTTTACATGAACTTCAGAACGAACTGGTTCCCCACCTAAGCATCATGTTCAATCATAGTCTCACATCAGGCTTTGTGCCCACTGAATGGCGCACAGCAACAGTTATCCCACTCCACAAAGGGGGAGCCACCACTGATCCTGGGAACTATCGTCCTATTAGCCTGACGAGCCTGCTCTGCAAGGCAATGGAACATATCATCATGGAACTCATAGACAAAGACTTTAGTAACCTCCAAACTCAGGACCCCACCCAGTTCGGGTTTGTGAAAGGCAGGATCATGCCTTCTGAACCTGATCGGCTTCTTTGAGGCAGTCACCAAAGCCATGGTGGTTCACACAGCCTATCCTGACCTTGCCAAGGCTTTCAACACCATCCCCCATTCTGGAATTATAGCTAAACTCACTAAACTAGGTATAAATCTCTACTTCACAAGATGGGTTGCCAACTGGTTTACTGACAGAACCCACACTGTAAAAGTTGCAGACTCCAAATCTGACTTCAAACCAGTGACAAGTGGAGTACCACAGGGTTCAGTCCTGGGACCTCTCCTGTTAGCCTGTACTTCAGAGAAGTAGATACCAAACACAGAAGGCCTCTGGCTAACTTAAGTTCACAGATGACTGCAAACTAGGAGCCATAGTAGAGTCCCCAAATGATGTGGACATCCTACAGAAAGGCCTCACTGAGACAGATGCCTGGTGTCAGAGGCATGGCCTCAAGCTCAGTGCCAAAAAGTGCATTGTCATCCCCTTTGGTAAAAACTTTGTACTCATGAACTACCACATAAACGGCAGTCTACTTAACGCTGGATGTGTGATAAGAGACCTTGGGATCTAGCTGGACAGTAGTCTCTCCTTTGATAATCACATCGCCACAGTAGTCAGGAAATCCTTCTATGTGGCACACCTCATCATAAAAGGGTTCTCATCCAGGAAAAAAGAGGTCATTGTTCCCCTCTACTCGGCACTCATTAGACCCATTATGGAATACAATGCCCCTTTTGGAATTTACCTCAAAAGACATCTGCAGCAGCTGGAAAGGCCACAGAAGTACTTCACAAAGAGGATTACTGGCCTCAAATAGATGCCCTACACTGACCGTCTCAAAAACCTCCAGCTTTACTCTGTAACATATCATGTACTCCGAGGAGATCTCTGCCTAACACATAAAGCTATGTGAAACCCAGAGCTGTTAGACATGCTACACCTAAAGAAATCCCAATCCCTCTGAGCTACACGCTCTAGGGACCTAAACCTTGTCACCGCAATAAACAGACATGCTGGAGGGATAGATTCCTGTCCCAGAGACTTCCTATACTCTAGAACAAGCCAAGCTACCTATCTATGTCCAGCAAAGTTCCTCATTAGCACTCCTCAAGAAAAATCTTGATGAGTGGATGGGAAATAGGAAATACACCCCGAGGATTACTTCTTTGGCTCTGCTCGACAGGGGCACAGGAAATTAACTTTTTTGGGTGGCGTAAGCCAGGGAACCTTGTTGGCTAGGCTTACTTAGACTCTTGGGTTGATAACCTAGTACCTACCTATGAACCTATTTGCTCGATAGACCTTCAAGATGCTTACTACCATATAAAAATGGACAGGACATCAAGGAGGTCCTTGCGCTTCTGGCTGGGAGCCAGTCATTACCAGTTCAGAGCTGTGCCCTTTGGTCTCACTACAGCCCCCAGAGTGTTCACCAAATGTTCACCAAATTCATGGCAGTAGTCAGGGCTCACCTGAGGTGTATAGGATTCAGAGCGTTTCCCTATCTAGACGACTGGCTCCTATCTGCCACCGCCAAACATCTACTCAACAAGCCAGGGATTTAACTTTGGACATTTGCAATCAGCTGGGTATTACAGTCAACTTTCAAAAATCTGCCTTGTTACCCTGTCAACATATTATATTTATAGGTGCAGATCTAGACACATCCTCTATGGTAGCATGTCTTCCAACAGAAAGAGTTGTAGCACTCAGACAGCAGATACTTCACCTCCTTCCAAAGACCAAACTGAAAGCAAAGATAATTCTAAGATTACTAGGAACAATGAATTCCACGATTACACTGGTCCCTCTTGCCAGAATGCACATGAGGATCCTTCAGTGGCTGTTGTTCTCCCAATGGTCACTTCAGGAGCTTCTGATGTCTCCCCTCATCAGAATAATGGAATCATGCAAGAACGGCTTAAAATGGTGGATACACTCCACTCATGTGACTGCAGGGAGACCCTTTGTTCCACATCAGCCCATAGCTACGGTGACCACAGACTCTTCCCAGATAGGGTGGGGTGGGGGGGCATTATCTGGGAAGAACAGTCCAAAGTACATGGCAAGAACACAAGGCTCACTTTCATATAAATGTCCTAGAAATGAGAGCAGTGCTTCTTGCGTTGCAAGCACTTCACGACTCTCTTCCTTGCTGCGATCTCTTTGCCACTCCCATGAATGCCAAGTGCAGCAACTACTTTACCCTAATCCCCCCCTCCAGGGCCGACACCGAGAGACGCACTTGCTCACGATTGGCCCTCGGGACTTCTGTATGCTTTTCCTCCATTTCCTCTCATACACAGAGTCATTCAGAAAGCACAGTACTCGGGAAGCAGGATAATTGTCATTGCTCATTACTAGCCTCGAAAAGTTTGGTTCCCCTTCCTTTGGCCTCATCTTCAGGAGAAGCCTTGGACTCTGGACACAGTGCCAGATCTGCTGACTCGTATGTCAAGGGAGCTTCATCCTTCTCTCCATACCCTAAAATTGACAGCTCCATTTCCCAATTTAGTCAGGCTTCACAATTTCACTCCTACAGTTAAAGATATCTTAAAGTCCTCTCATAAAGCTTACACTAGAAAACTGTATTCTAGCAAATAGAAAAGATTTTCATTTTGGGCTCAAAACAGGAACATTGATCCTATTTCTACACCTATCCATTCTATTTTGGAATTTTTGGCGGAATTGCTCCAACTAGGTTCAGCTGCAGCAACCATCAGGGTTTAACTCGCTGCAATATCAAATTTCCACATTGGTGAGTCTATCTCCAACTTAATGTCACACAGGTTGTGTAGAGCCTTCTTAAAATGTGCCTCCTTATTAAGACCTCCCTTTAAGGAACTCCTTTCTCCTTGGGATTTAAATTTTGTTCTGTCTCATCTCATGTTACCACCTTTTGAGCCCTCATCATCTTCAGACTTCAAGTTCCTTTCCTGGAGGACCTTGTTTCTAGTGGCTATAACTTCTGCTAGAAGAATGTTAGAGTTGCAAGCTTGTTCTGTTAAACTGCCATATTTGATTTTTCATAAGGATAGGGTATCTTTATGAACTAATCCATCTTTCCTACCCAAAGTCTCTTCTCCAAACAACATAAATCAATCGATAGAGCTTCCAGTGTTTTTACCTAATCATAGCAACAAGGCAGAATACAAATTACATCAACTAGACATGTATAGACAACTCAGATTCTATTTGCATAGGACCAAAGACTTCAGAAAATCTGACCAATTATTCATATCCTTCTCTGATGCGAATAAGGGTAGCTCAGTTTCTAAAACTACTGTTTCCAATTGGCTTTCTAATTGTATTACATTCATTGATACCTAAAATTACAGAAATTTACCTTTCAAAGTGAAGGCTCATTCCACTAGAGCAATGGCTCCATCATCTGCTTTTCAAGCCAGAATTCCCATGGATAATATTTATGCAGCAGCTACTTGGACCACTCCACATACTTTTATCACGCATTACAAAGTGGATTTCGCCTCCAGGGACAGGGCCTCCTTTTGTTCCACGGTGCTTAAAGGTGTACTCCCGTGAGCCACCCAGGGTAAAGGTACTAGAGACGCTGTCCCATCATTGTAAGAATGAAGGCGAGATAGGGCAACATAACATAAGTTATGTACTCACCATAACGTTCCATGTTTGTTGTCCATCTCGATGTTCATTCTTACGAACCCTCCTTCCTTCCCCCGCCAAAGACTACTTGTGGACCTGGTGGATGTTTTTTGCTACCTTCAGGAGTTTTGTTTCAGTTTGTTTCTCTTTCTGTTAGGTATAGTATGTATTTGTATATATGTATATATTTGTGTATATGTATATAGTGTACATATCATTCAGTAGTAGCCGCAAACAAGATCTAGGGAATTACACCACTGCATTGTGGGGTACCTTCTTGCCACGAGCCAGTTTTGAGACTTTCAGCTATGTATTCGGCCAAGTCTGAGCCGAGAATCTACTCCGAACCCATCATTGTAAGAATGAACGGCAAGATGGACAACAAACATGGAACGTTATGGTGAGTACATAATTTTTTTTTTTTTTTACTTGTGAAATCTTTGATATGTTATATTTGAGTCTTTTGCCTATACTTTTGAGTCTTCTGAACCCAGGTTGTGGCTGAATATGCCCAAGGACCAGCCAATCAATAAAGAAATAAAATAAATACTATAAATATATAAAATAAGTTTGTTTTATTTCTTTATTGTTTATGTTTAATTATAATGAGCCTTGATATTTGAAGTGGGCAGGCAGCACAGTTGAATAAAGGGTGACTGATTTTTAGGAATAGTTTGAAGAGGAATTAATTTTCACAGAAACGTTAACTTAAGAAATGTATCTTAAATTTCTAACGTACTTGAACAAGTTACCGCCAGTTCCATTCAAGCTGTGTTAATGCCATCAGACAGAGAGCAGACTTAACAGATATTTGTAGAAAGTGTGGCCTCACAGAGCTTGTCTCTCCATTTCTGTTCTTGACTGGGGTACCTTTTGTAATTGTCCCGTTTATATCTGTATGCTGTTTTAGCAAATTGCTGAAGTTTCCTCAAACATAACCAGAGAACTGCATGATTGGAGATTGTACATTTGGTGTCTTCACACTGAAATATGGAAATGTAAGTGTGGCTTACTATAAAAGAACACTGAAATGCACTGTAGTAAAAAAAAAAAAAAAAAAAAAAAAAAAACCCGTGCCCACCAGATCCTTGCTACTTTTACACAATAACTTGGTAACTCAGAGGCCACTGTACCACAGACTAAGGTGAGTTCTGCCCGATACAACAGTCTCAGAATTAGAGTATTTATTGAAAAAAATGTACCTCGGTGCTCATTCGTATGAGTGTTGAGCACTTGTGAGAGGTTCTGTTCTGCTCTCATTCCAAAGACATGTTGCAGGTGAACTGGTAATCATCTAATTTGCCTTTACAGTGTGCCATGTACAATGGATATAAAAAGTGTACACACCCCTGTTAAAATGCCAGATTTTTGTGATATAAAAAAATGAGACCACAGTAAATCATTTCAAAACGTTTCCCACCTTTAATGTGACCTATAACCTGTACAATTCAATTGAAAAACAAACAAATCTGTTCGAGAAAAAATATAAAAAAATAAAAAAATTACAATAAGCTGGTTGCATAAGTATGCACACCCTTAAACTAATACTTTGTTGAAGCACCTTTTGATTTAATTACAACATTCAGTCTTCTTGGGTACAAACCTGACAGTGCTATCAATTAAAGAGACTCTGATTAATTCCAAATAAAGTTCAGCTGTCCCAGTAGGATTTTCCTGACATTTACTCAGTTGCCTGCTACAGCAAAAGCCATGGTTCACAGAGAGCTTACAAAGCATCAAAGGGATCTCATTGTTGAAAGGTATCAGTTAGGAGAAGGGTACAAAAAAAATTCCACAGTATTGAATATACCATGGAACACAGTGAAGACAGTCATCAAAAAGTGGAGAAAATATGGGACAACAGTGATATTGCAAAGAACTAGACGTCCCTCCAGAATTGATGAAAGACTAGACGAAAACTGGTCAGGAGGGTTGCCAAGAGACCTACAGCAGCATTTCTGGCAAGTACTGGTTGTGTACTGCATGTGACAACAATCTCCCGTATTCTCCATATGTCTGGACTATGGGGTAGGGTTGCAAGACGGAAGCCTTTTCTTAACAAACATACAGGCCTGGCTAAAATTTGCAAAACAATACATCGTCTCCCAAAAACATGTGGGAAAATGTGTTATTGTCTGATGAGACCAAGGTTGAACTTTCTGGCCACAATTCCAAAAGGTACGTTTGGTGCAAAAACAACACTTTGCATCACCAAAAGAACTCCATCCCCACTGTGAAGCATGGTGGTACTGGAGCTTTAGTCAAGGTGGAGGGAATTATGAGCAGTTCCAAATACCAGTCACTTTTAGCCTAAAACCTTCAGGCGTCTGCTGCAAAGCTGAAGATGAAGAGGAATTTCACCTTTCAAAGTATCAATGACCCCAAGCGTACATCCACCAGAAGAAAATTTCAGTTTTGGAATGGCTCAGTCAGAGCCCAGACCTAAATCCAGTAGAAAATCTGTGGGGTGACCTGAAGAGGGCTGTGCACAAGAGATGCCCTCGCAATCTGACAGATTTGGAGTGCTTTTACAAGGAAGGGTGGGCAAATATTGCCAAGTCAAGATGTTTCATAGACTACTACCCAAGAAGACTGAATGCTGTAATTAAATCAAAAGGTGCTTCAACAAAGTATTAGTTTAAGGGTGTGCACACTTATGCAACCAGCTTATTGTACGTTTTTATTTTTTATATTTTCCCCCTAACAGATTTTTGTTTTTCAATTGAATTGTATAGGCTATAGGTCACATTAAAGGTGGGAAAAGTTTTGAAAAGATTTATTGTGGGCTCATTTTTTGTATCACAAAAAAAATGGCTTTTTAACATTGTGTGTACACTTTTTATATCTACCGTATGCACATGTGCATATGTGTGTACATACATACCTTGAGATAAGTGCATGTGTGTGTGTGTGTGTGTGTGTGTGTGTGTGTGTGTGTGTGTGTGTGTGTGTGTGTGTGTGTGTGTGCGCGCGCCCTGAGATAGGTTGGTGTTTTCTCCAGCAATACTTTGTATCACGTTTGTCAGCTGAGTGCAAGGATAACCTCTGGGTTCCTCTGCAATCAATCCTAACTTCGATAAAGCAGGTATTGGAGAATGGGTGAATGAAACGGTGTAAGTAAACAATCTTTTGTTACTTGCAGGACTTCTCCGGTACCAGGAATGAGTACCACCACTGATTTCAGGGTTCATTTGCTTGAGTTGGCTCAGAGCAGGCTATTTTAAGAGGCGAGAAGGCAGTACTGTGGAGTCTCTGCATGAAGCTGAGACACAAGGCAGTGCAGAACAACCTGCATTCAAACTAAAAGCAGTTTAATGAACTATTACTATCACCAGTGCTACTCAGACCATTAGCTGTAGTGAGTATTGCTGTGGTGGACTTTTGAAGTTTTGTATCAAGTTCTGTCTGATAATCCCATTTCATCAAAGATGTACATGAATATGGTGCCACCTTGAAATATCTGTAATTCCATAACTAGGAATTCTGAATCGTTTGACTCAAAATGTCTTGCACAGACCAGCTACAGGAAAAATGTTTGTGGGTTGGGGTGAGGGGGTTGCCTCCTCATCACTCAACCCATGTTGGAGTGGGAGGCACTGTACCTTGTACTTTCTGTTTAATTATACCTCCAAATTGCTACGGCTTTTAAATAAAGAATAATTATTTTCATTTGCTTTTCTGATTGTAGAATTCTAGCAGTGTAAGAGTTCATTGTTTCAGCTCAAATTAAATGTGCATTTATTTAGAATGTATTGTATTAGGTTCATAGGGACTTACTGTGCTGTTGATCTGGATCTACATTTGCATAAAATAAGAGAAGCATTTTGGTTTATATGGAGTGGAAGACTGTTCCATTTCTCTGTGATACATACCATACCTCCAACATGTTCTGTTTATGTTGCAAATGATATTGAGATTCCTTGTGTGTGTGTTCGCACTGCCACTGGACTTGAACGTGTAACAGGTCTGACAGAATAGGGCCTGTTGAGGCTATATATGCCAGGCAGAGATCACTCGTTAGTAGCCTATATGATATTGAGAAGAGGGACAAGAGTTTGAGACTGTCTGTATATTTTTTGTAATTTAGGCCCTTTATATATATTTTTTGCATGAGAAAGTACTTTTGACAAGTGTTTGGACACGTACATACCGAATGGGGTATTATATTCAGTGACTGGCCTGATGAGAATGAGCACAGTAGAATGATGCATCCATGGTCCTGAACGCCTACTTTTAGATACAAGCTGTATAGTTGAAAAGGACTTCTTTACAATAGTGGAAACGTGGTGATTGAAAGACAGTTCGTTGTCAACATTGTTTCCCAGATCCCTGATTTACAGGATTAACTAACTTTCTGGGGTGATCTATCAATGTAATAATTACAATGGAAGTTGTTTGTCGAAAGATATGATTATGTACTTCTAGGTATTTATTTTCCCGCATGGTTTTGACACCAGCTATTTGTTTGAGAAATGCCCGTTGGAGGATTTTGGTGTACTTTGGGAAGTTTATAATAGCACCAAGTTTACAGTCCTCTGCAAACTTGGTCACTTATAAAACATTAATATTTTCTTGGTCCAGTTTAAACTTCATGTATTAGTACAAGCAGTTTAGTTATTTTCTTATTTATATGAGGATAAAGTATGTTGCATTTTACACTTACGATCCTTCACTCATAAAAGTTGACCTTTTTGTTTGTTTTTTTTAGTGTGAATTCCAGTGAAAAAACACAATCCAAGTCCACCCTTTGACAAAAGTCTCCGAATATAGACAGCATGAATAGCAAAACAAAGCTTTCAAATAAAAAAACTCTTCTTCAGTGTTACATAAAACTGTCTTAACCTAGCACAAGCATATACACAACAGCACAGCCAATTAAAATACAAACTCAATATTAGCAGCAATTATATCTTTAAAGTGCCCCACATCTTATAAAAACTTTTCCTTTAAATATTGAGGCTTATATTCTGTCATGTCTTTCTTTTAAAATTGGTTTTATACTGTTGTTTACATTCAGACCTGACATATGATCAGCTCTAAAAAAAAAAAATAATCCAGTTATATTCAGCCAGTTTTGTCTTGTTTATTAAGTCACCCCCATTTTTATTCTTAAGCACTACTTGCAAGATTTGGGCTCAACACCAACAGTTGCTACATGCTTAGCCAAAGCATTTGTAAGAAAATTCCTACGAATATCAGAACAATGTGCACTTATTCTCTCCTTTAGTTTTTTATTTGTCTTACCAATATAAAAACATTGGCAGCACACAGCAAAATTAATCACATTTTCTATGTTACATTTATTTTTATTTATTTATTTTACATTTGTTGACTGGGCTAGTCCAACTGGATATATGTCCATTTTCAGTAGAGGCCCGGGGAGAAAAGCTCCATTTTTTGTACACTTTCACAAAAAGGCATAAAAGGTTACATGAGAAACATAGCAAGTAAAACAGATAAAAAATAAATCTGTAAATTTTTTTTTTTTTTTTTTTTTTTTTTTTTAATGTTAACCATGGTAATGGTAGAGAAAAGAGTTAGCATTAGTCTGGATTAGTGCAGTGGCTAAGCCAGTGTTTATTGAGATAAATTTTTAGTTGGTATTTGAAAAGTTGGAAAGAGGTTAAAGAAGTGATATCAGAGGGTAGTTTATTCCATGTTTTTCCAACAGAGTTGGAGAATAAACTGTCACCTGCATTATTGTTAGGTTTGGTAATATTAATCCAAAGTTTATTAGAAGAACGTAGTTGTTGCAGGTTGTTGTATGGAGAAATAAGGCTAGAAAGTATTGGTATGTTGGTCGGCTGATATAGAATCTTATAAGCAATTAAGATCTGTTGAAGTATAAGTTGGTTAGGAAGTTCCATCCAGCCTAGTTCTTTTAGGTTCAAGCAGTGATGAGTTCGAAAAGGAGATCCAGCAGCGAATCGAGCTATGTTATGATAGGATGTTTCTAGTTTCTTCATGTTGTTTTTGGAAAGATTAGTGTAAATGGGGGAAGCATAGAGAAGAGTGGAGATTAGGTGAGATCTAGCAATGGTGAACCTTGCTGTAGGTGTTAGGAAAGGTTTGATTCTGTAAAGGGATCCTATTTTTTTATTAACTAATTTTATGGTGTTATTGATGTGAGAGTCGAAGTTGAGGTTATTATCAATAGTTATTCCTAATAGTTTTGTGGTCAAGTCAGGAGAGATGAGTGTTTCCGTCAGTGGACGTAAGAGTAAAGTAAGGTGGAGTAGATTTACGAGTAGGTGAAAAAATTAATAGTTTGGTTTTCTTGGGGTTAAGGAGTAGACAGTGGTAAGAGAACCATTGTTCTACAGCGTTAAAAGCTTTTTGAGTAAGTGACTGGAGTTCAGTTTGAGAGTTAGCGGTACAGATTATAGTTGAGTCGTCTGCATATTGTATACAGGTAGTATATGGGATAGCAGATTGAAGGTCATTAATAAAGATTGAAAATAGCAGAGGGCCTAGGATAGAGCCTTGAGGTACGCCTAAGGAGATGGGTAGAAGATTAGAAAGTGAATTTTTCCAAAGTACTGCCTGCTGACGATTTTCTAGGTAAGATGCAAACCAGGACAAGGCAAGATGATCAAGAGCCAGAGATTTTAGGATATGTAGTAAAAGTTTATGATTCACCATATCAAAAGCTTTGGATAGGTCGATGAAGACTGAGGATGATAGATAGTTTTTGTTGCGGTTAATGTTAATGGAGTTAGTGAAGGAGAGTAAAGCAGTGGTGGTACTGTGTGTGGGTCTGAAACCATGCTGACAGAAAGTAGGTTGTTGTTGAGAAGGTGATTTAGTATTTGTTTGTGAATACATTTTTCCATGATTTTTGCGATTGGTGAGAGGAGAGCTATTGGTCGAAAGTTAGAGAAATCATTAGAGTTTCCCCCTTTATGTAGTGGGATGATATGAGATATCTTCCAGATAGAGGGGAAGATTCCTTCTTTTATAGATCTATTAATCAGGATGGAAATAGAGTAGGCTAAGGCTTTGGCACCTACCTGCAGGAATTCTGCAGGCAGTTTGTCTGCAGAGGGAGTGGTAGGTTTTAACTTTTGGAGCAGTGATGTGATAAAGGAGGTAGAGACAGGTTGTAAGTGGAGGGTAGGAGGTGAATTTGATGTAGGTGTTGGTTTGATGTAGGTAGGTGTACATGTTCCAGCAGCTCTAAATTCAAATATCTTTTGACTAATTGGATGTATAAAACATAAATCCATATTAATATCTGCACAATGTGTGCAGTTATAACACGGTTTAGTGCCAGATTTATTAATAGTTTTTTTTGTAGCACACTTTATCAGCCTTACCACTCAAATATGGTTTGGCTGTGTCTTTCCTTAAACCAAACCAAATAGAACTATGAATAAATTAAATTATATGATGAAATATAACCAGCATACAAGTCTTGTTAAGCAAATAATCCAAAAGAACTGGACTATACTTACATCCAATCAAGAAAGGGCTGATCTAGTAGGCGAGATACCACAATTTGTTTTTAAAAGAGAATTTAAAGCAACATTTGTGCTATAAGGATATAAGACAAATAAAAAACTAATTTAAAGATGTAATTGCTGCTAATATTGAGTTTGTATTTGAATTGACTGTGGTGTTGTATATATGCTTGTGCTAGGTTAGGACAGTTTTATGTAACACTTAAGAAGAGTTTTTTTACTCAAAAGCTTTGTTCTGCTATTTATGCTGTCTATATTCTGAGTTATTAAACTTTTGTCGAACGGTGGACTTGGATTGTGTTTTTTCATTGGAATTCTGACTGCTTTTCATCCAAGTCTTGATTTGCTGAAGACCTGTTACTTCGGTTTTTTGTTAGTGTGGAACTAATTCAGAAGGAGCTGAAGAAATATTTTGTAAGATATCGTTTTCATTATTTTTATGTTGTGGTCCACAGACAGGACCTCAAATCCCTATTTTGAGCAAAGTGTGTGTTTGTCTTTCTACTCACAGTTGTTGGGGTGAATGAGGGAAACTTTAATGTACCTAGCATATTTTTTGAGATTGCTTAAGTTTTATACCCATTTTTATTTACTAATTAAAAAAAATGTTAGACATGGACATGCATGCAAAGTTAACTGGGCTGTTTAAAATCAAAACTCTTCTTTGCTGGAAAAAAAAGGCTTAACATTTTTTGTTTATCTTTGCAGGTCATGCTGCTCAGATATAAGTCATCAGATGTATATGCACTCCGATAATCATGTCTTGGTTTACTGAGCTTGCTGGGAAGGCTGAGGATTTTCTAAATAAAGTTGATCAAGGAGCTGCAACAGCTTTAGCCAAATCGAAGGATGATACCGCAGTCATAGATTATGCTACCAGCTCTGGTTTCACGGACCGTTACTCTGATGTGCAGTTTCAGAGCTTTGGTGCTAAATATGAGGTGGAACCAAAACCTTCTGGAAGTTTCATTGCTTCAGCTGCTGATAACATCAAAAAGCAAAAAGCCACCATTCTAGCTGGTACAGCAAATGTAACTGGTGGAACAAGGACCTTCTCAGATACACCCCCTGTTGGACCTGCACCCCCTGTAAGACCGTCCTCACAATTTGTGAGGCCAAAAAAAGCAGAACCTGATGATGAGTTGCTGTTTGATTTTCTTAATAGCTCTGAGAAAGTGGACAATAAAAGAGAGAAACCTAAGACTGCTACTCCACCTACTCACTCTAGGACATCTAGCATGAGTTCTGTCTCCACAAGTACCTTTAGCATTAAAACTACAGAAGACGGTACAACCAAGGATCAGGAAAATGGTAAGGATGTTTAGTATTTTAAGTTATAAAAAGAAATTAATGCATTACTTTAATGGTTGCGTCTTTTTAACAAATTAGCTAAAAGTGAAATGAGTGGCCTGAAGGGTAGTTAGCACGTGTACCGTGACAGTATTGTGATACAGTATTAATAGCACTGTAGTTGGAAGTCTTGTTGTAGTGTAGATGTTTTAGAAGGAGCAGAAGAATTAAAAAGAAGGAAATAACACTGCTTAAATGTTATCTTTAGGAGACATGTTGTTGGGTAACTTTAGATGTTAAATTGTCCAATCTTGCCTTCGATGTCCTTCAAGGATGCATCTGCAGTCCTAACATATGGGTTGTCCTGCCTCAGGCAGCCCTTCGGTCGGCCGGATTCCAAAGTCTGGGTCTGGCCTCGGCTGATGTCGCACTTCACCCGACGTCATAGCTGCTGGGGTATAAAGGCATCAGCTGACGCCATTTTCCCCAGTCTTTCTTGCCGCGCGGTGCCCGAAGCAGAAGCTGTTTGCAAGTGCCGGTCGGTCAGATCCAGAGATTTCTACTACCGAAGACTTCTAAAAAGCTAAGTACCCCGTTGGGGACTCTTTCTTGCCTCAGCCGATGTCAGACAAAGTAAATAATTGTTTAACTTGTGGGAAACAAATACCACATAAGGATTTCCACTCTTACTGCCTTCCTTGCTTAGGCCCAGACCACGACGTATCAGCTTGTCTAGCCTGTGCTTCCTTCAACCGACGGACGCTTAGACGTCGGTCGGAGTTTGCCGAAGAGTTTTTTGGTCCCGCTTTTGCATGTAAAATGCCGTCGGAGACTCCGACTACACAATTACCTAAAAAGCGCAAGGAAAAGGACCGACACTCGCGGCCCGCGGTTTCGGCTGAAACCACGGTTAGGCCAACCGCGAGTGTCTCGGTTTCGGCTGAAACCGAGTCCTCGGTTCTCCCTTCGGCCAAAAGCAGGCCACCGATAACCGAGGCCACACAGGCCATGGCTGAATCGGCTACAGAAATTACTGCTGCAGAAGCAGGCACCCAGGATTTGTCAGACACTATTCCTCTAGACATCTCTACTCCTGCATGTGGGGCTGCTAGACCCCCTGCTTCTATGTCTATCAAGGCCTTTTCCAGGGCTAAAGCAGCCAAAACTTCTAAGACTTTGCCTACAAAAGCTCCCTCTCACAGGCCTACCTCTAGTTCCCAGATACTCAGCCTGGCTGAGGATCTTATTTCTTTGATCAGGGGATCCCAACCTCACCCTGACAGGGCCTCTCAACCTCCTCCAGATAAGAGGCCTAGGACTGAACCCCCTGAACCTCTCTCTACAGACTATTCCTCGGATGGCTCAGATATTTCTGATCATCAGGAAGGCCCATATTCACCTTATGAGGATTCTGATGCAGAAGACTCCATTCCTTCTGCTTCCCCTCCTGAAGAATTTTCTTTTGGGGAAACCCTACACTCTATGAGGGAACACTTCCAATGGCAGGGCCAGGATTTTTCAGATTCAAGGAAAAGGCTAAGGACTTTTTTTACATTTACCACAGCATAGGCCTTTAGCCATACCTCCTGCACTATCAGTTGTTGATGATGCATATAATGATGCCAGTTCTGCCCCTGATTCTCTTCCTCCGGCCCCTGCCAAACCTGACAGATATTACAGGGTCCCGGACACTCACTACCACTTGTATAAGGCTCATGTTGCAGACCCAGAAACCATTTCTCAGGGCCCTAAAGGTGTTGCAGCTGCCTCTGCCAAAAACCCTCTTCCCTCTGAAAGGGAATCTAGAGCATTAGAGAGATGGGGTAAAAAGGTTTATACATCTGCTACTCTTTCGGCCAGGGCTTTAAACTGTCAATTTCACATGATTCAGTACCAGGAATTTCTGTTAGACCAGCTAAATAAAAAACTGTCCTCTCCTGAACCTATAGACTGTAAGTCCCTTCAGGATTTGGTACATAACTCTCAGCAGGTCAGTAATCATTTTTTAAAATGTGGCTGTGATGCACTGGAGGCTTCTTTTAGATCAGCTATGACTGGAGCAGTGATTCGAAGGCATGCCTGGTTGAAAGAGCAATCATTACCAGACCATGTTAAGTCAAAACTCCTAGATGCTCCTATGGAGAAACAAAGTTTGTTTGGCTCCCCTGCACAGGAGGTTCTAAAGAAAGTGGAAGAAAAAGCAAAATCTGTCCAAACAGTCAAGGAATTCTTGCAGGTCCAACCACTGAGGTTTAGCAGAAATTGGCCCTTGAAGAATTGGTCCTTTCCAGACACCTCCAGAACACAGAGAGGCAGAAATAGACGCCCAAGAGGCAGAGGTCAATCTAGGGGTGCCTACAGGGGTCATCAGTGGCAACCTGCCAACCAGAGAAGTGCTGCCACAGCTACTACTACAACCACTTCCACAGGACAGACACAATGACTTGGCTCTGATTCCGCCTACCAGGGAACAACTGGAAGCACCCTTGGGCAGAAAGCTAGCCTTATTTTCAGACAACTGGCATTGCATTACAGGAGACAAATGGACTTTACAAACAATAGACAAAGGCTACAGGTTTCACTTCCACACACTACCAAAAAAGAGAGGAATGCCAAACCTTCCACCAAGCCAAAAAACAGAGGCTCTAAAACAAATCAACAACTTACTAAAGATGAGAGCAATAGAAAAGGTACCATCTATGGAACAAGGCCAAGGATTTTACTCCAGACTATTCCTTGTACCAAGAAAAGAAAATCAATGGAGACCTATTCTCGACTTGTCCGCACTGAACACATACCTCATTGTTCCAAAATTCAAAATGCTGACCCTCCAGCAACTTCTTCCCATGTTGGGCAAGGAGTCTTGGCTGGTGACTCTAGATCTCAAGGAGGCATACCTGCACGTCCCTATACGACCAGATTGCAGAAGACACCTCAGATTTCTTGCAGGATCAGAGCATTATCAATTCTCAGCATTGCCCTTTGGCTTATCTAGTGCGCCCAGAGTATTCACGAAATGCCAGGCATCAGTAATTGCTCATTGCAGGCTTCAGGGAATTCAAATTTACCCGTACCTGGACGACTGCCTAATACAAGCGGACAACAAGACAAAATTAAAGGATTTGGCCAATGTCATACAACTGTTGCAAGCCTTGGGATACACAGTCAACATTCAAAAGTCAAGGCTAGTACCATCCCAAAGGATAACATTTTTGGGTGCAGAACTGGATACAACAACTTAGATGGCTTTTCTCACAGAGGAAAAACAAAAGCAACTACCAGTCTATTTCATGGCATTAACAACACAAACTCAGCTTACTGCAAGGAAAGTCCTGCAAGCCCTGGGTTACATGGCATCCTGCATAATATTGATCCCACATGCCAGGCTGCATATGAGGAAGTTGCAATGGTACCTAAGGAATGTATGGTCTCAACACAAGCACAGCCTAGAAGCCCAGATTCCAATTATTCCATGCCTGAAAAAAGAATTCCTGTGGTGGGCTCAGGCCTGTCAGATAAACAGAGGATTGCCTTTCCACAAACCACATCCAAGCCAGACCATCACCACGGACGCCTCAGACCTAGGCTGGGGGGCGCACATGGAAGACAGGTGTATACAAGGCCTATGGTCCCAGAACCAGCTGAATCTACACATAAATCTAAAGGAGATGCTGGCAGTGAAACATGCAATCCAGGCATTCAGACCATTCCTCCAACAAGGTCACCTGCTGATAAGGACGGACAATACCACAGTGATGTGGTACATCAACAAACAGGGAGATACACACTCATACCCTCTATGCCGGATGGCAATGGACCTGTGGAATTTGGCCCTGAATCTCAACATTCAACTGCAGGCCAGATTTGTACCAGGAAAAGAAAATTCACTAGCAGACACCTTAAGCAGAACTACCACGGATGCTCACGAATGGATGCTGCATCCAGATATTTTCAAAACCATAACAAAGAAATGGGGAATGCCAGAGATAGACCTGTTCGCCTCCCCACACAACCACCAATTGAAGAAATTCTGCTCAAGAGTATACCACCCACTTGCCTGGAGGGTGGACTCCCTCTCCTTCAGCTGGAAAAACCTGACAGCATATGCATTTCTACCTCTTCCTTTGATGTACAAAGTCTTACTGAAGATCAGAGAGGAGCAGCCAAAGGTAATCCTGATAGCTCCAGACTGGCCAAGACAACACTGGTACCCGCTACTGAGAAGCATGTCTCGGGCACACTCATGGCCTCTACCTCTATGGCCATTACTTCTAACACAGAACAACTACAAGACCCTGCATCCAAACTTGAAAACTCTGCAGCTAACTGCTTGGAATATTGCATAAAACAAAGTCAACCAGAATTGTCTCAGAGGGTTAAGGACATTATCCTGGAGGCTCGCAGACCCTCCACAAGGAAAACATATTCAGCCAGATGGAAAAGATTCCTCATTTGGAGTGCAGCAAAGGGAGAAAATGTCTCATTGGCAAACATAGCACACATCCTGGAATACTTAGCAGAACTGTTTCACAATGGCCTGTCCTACTCCTCCATTAAGATTCATGCATCAGCAATTTCAGCAGAGTACAACATGGATCCTCCTGTCTTCTCTCATCCTCTACTCAGGCAGTTCTTGAGAGGAATCAAAAATGTAAAGCCTCCAAGGAAACCACCTCTACCTGCATGGGATCTCAACTTTGTGCTGGAAAAATTAACACTTCCCCCTTTTGAACCAGCAGCAACAGCAGACTTACAGTACTTATCTTGGAAAACTGCATTCCTGCTAGCAATCACTTCAGCAAGAAGGGTATCTGAGTTACAGGCATTAATGGCAGTCCAGCCTTTCCTTATCTTCCATCAGGATAGAGTGTATCTGAGAACTAATCCTACTTTTATGCCAAAGGTGGTCTCCAGGGTATCATTGAACCAAGCTATTCATTTACCTACATTCTTCCCCAACCCACAGAACAGGGGGGAAAGACTACTACACACCTTGGATGTGCATAGACAATTGCGCTACTATCTGGACAGAACTAAGCTCAGCAGAAAAACTGACCAGCTCCTGGTAGCATATGCAACAGGAGTGCAAGGAAAAGCAATTTCAAAACAGACAATCTGAAAATGGATAGGAAATTGCATTAGATTCTGCTACTCTTTTCATGGAAAGACGACTCCTGAAAATATCAGGCCTCACTCCACAAGAGCTACAGCCACCACTACAGCTTTCCTACGAGGGGTGGCTACCAAAGACATTTTAGAAGCTGCTACTGGGAGCTCCGTGCATACATTTGCCAAGCATTATAATCTTCCTTTATACTCCAGATCCCGAGCAGGTTTTGCAACTGCTGTTTTGCAAGGGATCTTAACTACACCATCATTATCTTAGTGCCTCCTCCCCCAGTTTGGCTATGGTATTCTACCCATATGTTAGGACTGCAGATGCATCTTTGAAGGACATAGTACCGTTTTGTACCTACCATAAATGTGGATGTCCGATAGGTATGCATCTGCAGTCAGGATTACCCACCCTCCTTCCCCTCTGTGGTATTCCTAGGGTACTTACCCCTCTTTTAGCTAGCTGGGGGAATCTATTATGGTGTATTTGTTTGTATGTATATATATATATATATATATATATATATATATATATATATATATGTATATATATTTTTTGCTCTCTACTGTTTGGAATTATCTGCTTTTATCCAAATTTAGCCTTCCTAGAGGGCACCTGGCATCTGGGGCAAGAAACACTGAGGAAAATGGCGTCGGCTGATGCCTTTATACCCCAGCAGCTATGACGTCGGGTGAAGTGCGACATCAGCCGAGGCCAGACCCAGACTTTGGAATCCGGCCGACCGAAGGGCTGCCTGAGGCAGGACAACCCATATGATGTTCTTCATTCCACATTGCTGCAGTCCTAACTATTGGGTAGTCCGCTGTCCAGTCGGCCCGAATACCAAAGTATATGGCTGACGTCGGTCAGGGCGCATTAGACTGACGTCAGTACGTCAGGGTACTAATGCGCATGACCGACGTCATATCCTCAGTCTTTTTTGCCGCATGGTCCGATGCAGAAGCAATTTTGCGAGTGCAGGTTGGCGTTCTGAAAGTTTCTGAAGTCAGAGTTTCAGACCGAATCAAAGTTGGCTAAGTACCCGTTAGAATATTTTGTTTTTCTTGCCTCAGTATTTAACCGGATGTCAGAAAAAGTGAATAACTGTATTTCTTGTGGGAAACAGATACCTCATAGGGATTACCATACTTTGTGTATACCTTGTTTAGGGCCTGAGCACGACGTTGTTGGATGCCGCTCTTGTGCTAGATTTAACAAACGCACTATTAAGAGAAGGTTAGACTGTGCCAGGTTAGTTTTTGGGAAGCGTTGTAATTATAAAATGCCGTCGGATGCTCCGACGCCCGCTTCGGGCAAAAAGCGCAAGGACAAAGCAGCAAAGCCTAGAGTGGAAGAACCGACAGTCCCTGACGCCGGTTCTTTAGAAGGCTCAGTGGAGCCGGAGGTTCTGCCAGGTGTTTCTTTGGAGTCTCAGGGAGAGACTTTATTGTTACAGGATGTATCCTCTCAGGAAGTAGGCCAGGCTGAGGGGGCTTCTCAGGTGGCTGTTCTTCCCTCTCTTCCTAAGGTGGTTAGAGCCTCCCCCTCTGTTTCCAAGGCTTCTTTGAGAGGCAGGCCAAGTGTAGCTTCAGTGGGGGTTTCTCCTAGTGCTTCAGGGTCTTTGCCTAAGAAACATATGCTTAAAATGGCAGAGGATTTGATTACTATGATTAGAGGTTCTATGCCCCCTCCTGATAAGAGGCCTAGGGTGGAACCTGAGTTTGAGAGTTTTGAACACTGTTCGGAGGCTTCTGAGTCTTCGGCTGAAGACTTGCAGGAGTATCCTCCTTATTCTGATTCTGATGTGGATGATTCCACTCCTTCAGCTTCTCCTCCTGAGGATTTTTCATTTTCAGAGACCCTGCATTCCATGAGGGAGCATTTTAAGTGGGAAGGTCAAGATTTCTCTGATTCCAGAAAGAGGCTTAGGGAATTCTTGTTTTTACCCCAGCATAGGCCTTTAGCTATACCTCCTGTTCTGAATGTGGTGGAAGATGTTTTTGCAGAGGCTTCCCTGAATCCTGATTCTTTGCCTCCTGCCCCAGTTAAACCGGATAGGTACTATAGGGTGCCTGAAGCTCATAAGTATCTTTTTAAGAGTCCTAGGGCAGACCCGGAAACTGTCTCTCAGGGGCCTAAAGGGGTGAAGGCCTCTGTTGTTAAAAATCCTGTTCCTCCTGATAAAGAGGCAAGGGCTTTGGATAGATGGGGAAAGAAAGTGTATACTTCTTCCACTTTAGCCATGAGGGCGTTGAATTGTCAGTTTCACATGTTAAAATATCAGAATTTTCTTCTCTCACAGTTGAAATCTAAGGTGGATGCTCTGGCGGAAGGTATTGAGTGTAAAGAGTTGCAGGATTTAGTTCATGTGTCTGAACAGGTGGGTAAACATTCCTTGCAGTGTGGTTTTGATGCTGTGCAGGCCTCCTCCAGGGTGGCTGCCACTGGTTCTGTTCTTCGTAGGCACGCCTGGTTGAGAGATCAGAATTTAGCTGAGCATGTTAAGACAAGGATTTTGGATGCTCCTTTACAGTCTGATGTGTTGTTTGGTTCGCCTGTGGAAGCAGTTTTAAAGAAAATGGAGGACAAGGCTAAGTCTATGCAAACTGTTAAGATTTTTGCAGGTGCAGCCTCCGAAGTTTAGTAGAAATTGGCCTACTAAGGGATGGACTTATCCTGCTTATGATTCCCAGTCTAGGGGTAGGTCTAGACGTGGTAGGGGCAGAGCTCAGGGTTCTTTTAGGCCTAGGACAGGGAGTTCCCCTGCTCAGACTTCTGGTGAGGGCAGGGGTCAGTCCTTTCGTAAGCAGACCCAATGACCTGCCTTTTCAGCTGCCAGTTCATTCTCGCCTGGCAGCACCGTTGGGAGGAAGGCTGTCTCTTTTCAAAGAAAATTGGGATTTAATTACTCAAGACAGATGGGTTCTGGATATCATTCACCACGGTTACAGGTTTTATTTCCATACCTTGCTTCCTTTCAAAGGCATGCCAGACATTCCTCCTCTACAAAGGACAGAGGCTCACAAGCAAATTTCTCTGTTACTCCAAATAGGGGCCATTCAGCCAGTTCCTGTGCCAGAAAAGGGCCTAGGATTTTATTCTCGCCTGTTCCTAGTACCGAAGAAGGGGAACACGCGGAGACCAATTTTGGATTTATCTATCCTCAACACTTATCTGGACATTCCCAAGTTCAAAATGTTGACGTTACAACAACTTTTACCTCTGCTGGGCAAAGATCACTGGATGGTAACTTTAGATCTCAAGGAAGCTTACCTTCATGTGCCTATAAGACTAAGTTGCAGAAAGTATCTGCGTTTTCGAGCTGGAAATTCTCATTATCAGTTCTCTGCATTGCCCTTTGGCTTATCTACTGCGCCCAGAGTATTCACAAAAGTTCTGGCTCCAGTGATAGCTTACTTCAGGCTAAAAGGAATTCAAATCTATCCTTACTTGGACGACTGCCTGATTCTGGCTCAAGAAAAGGAAGATCTTCTGCAGCATTTGGAATATGTCATAGCAGTGCTAAGATGCCTAGGGTATTCTGTGAACGAAATAAAGTCCAGTCTAGTACCCTCTCAAGACATGTGCTTTCTGGGTGTGAGACTGAATACAGCAGCCCAGATGGCCTTTTTAACCCCGGACAAACAAAAGAATCTTTCCAGTTACTTCCATCAGCTATCTCTTCAGTCCGGGCTGACTGCAAGGACAGTCCTTCAAGCCTTAGGGTTCATGGCATCTTGTATTCTGGTGCTTCCCAATGCCAAACTGCATATGAGGAAGCTGCAATGGTATCTCAAAAATGTATGGACACAGCACTGCCAGGATTTGGACACTGTCATTCAAATAATACCTTGCATTCAAAAGGAATTTTTGTGGTGGGCTCAGGAATGTCACCTAAACAAGGGACTCTCTGTGACCCGGCCAGAGGCGAGTCAGATTCTAACGACAGATGCCTCAGACATTGCTTGGGGAGCTCATCTAAATGGAAAGTGGATACAAGACAAGTGGCCTGCCAGACTACAGCATCTACATATCAACATGAAAGAGATGTTAGCAGTCCAGTTTGCATTAATGGCTTTCAAGGGATTACTTCTTCCAGGGCAGGTGTTGATTCTAACAGACAACACAACTGTCATGTGGTACATCAACAAACAAGGGGGAACACATTCTTACCCATTGTGCAGGCAAGCAATGATTTTATGGGAGACTGCACTCAGCTTGCAACTAACTCTTCAGGCAAGGTTTCTGCGGGAGCACAGAACTCCTTAGCAGATGTGTTAAGCAGACAAATCATGGATCCCCACAGTGGAAACTGGATCTTCATGTATTTCAAAAATTGACAGTGTCATGGGGAACTCCAGACATAGATCTGTTCGCTTCTCCACTAAATCACCAGCTGCCAAAGTTTTGCACAAAGAGGTTTCATCACACAGCTTGGAAAGTGGATGCTCTTTCTTTCAGTTGGAAAAATCTTCATGTGTATGCGTTTCCACCTCTGCCTCTTCTTCCAAAGGTGCTTCTAAAGGTCAGACAAGACAAGCCAAGGATGATTTTAATAGCTCCAGATTGGCCTCGACAGCACTGGTACCCATTACTGAGGAGTCTGGTAAGGAAGCCTCCATGGCCTTTACCCTTGATTCCACACCTGTTGTCTCAGAAGGATGGTCACCTGCTCAATGTCAAGCTTCACTCTCTTCATCTAACAGCCTGGCATATTCTGTTTTGAAAGACAGCAGGTCTCAACTTCCTCAACAAGTTTTAAATGTGATTATGGAAGCCAGGAGACCTAGCACAAGGAAAGTGTACAGAAAAATGGAAGAGATTTTTATTTTGGAGTGCAGCAAATAATTTGGAGATTTCTGAGCCTAATTTGAGTGTGGCTCTTCAATATCTTACTGAGTTATTGGACAAAGGTTTGTCTTTCTCTTCCATTAAGATTCATGCTGCAGCAATTTCAGCTCACTATGATTGTGACCCACCACTGTTTTCATCCTTTGTTCAAGCAATTTCTTAGAGGGGCAAAGAATATAAGACCCCCACGTAAAGCTCCTACTCCTGCTTGGGATCTCAATTTTGTGTTGGAGAAACTTACTCTACAACCTTTTGAGCCTGCTACTGCTGAATTGAAATACTTGTCATGGAAGACTGCTTTTTGTTGGCCATTACTTCTGCAAGAAGGGTTTCTGAGTTGCAGGCCCTTATGGCAGTGGAGCCTTTTGATTTTCATAAGGATAGGGTATCTTTACGTACTAATCCTTCCTTTATGCCTAAGGTGGTTTCTAGTGTGGCTTTAAACCAAACTATTCATTTGCCTACTTTTTATGCAGATCCCCAAAATAAAGGGAAAAGATTTTGCACACTTTAGATGTACACAGGCAATTGCGTTATTATTTGAGCAGGACTAAGGATTTTAGGCAGTCTCAGCAGTTGTTTGTTTCTTTTGCTTTGAGTTCGCAGGGCAAGCCTGTATCAAAACAAACTATTTCTAGGTGGATTGGGTGTTGCATTGCATTTTGTTATTCCCATCATGGCAAAGAGATTCCAGCTGGGATTAGGCCTCATTCCACTAGGGCTACTGCCACTTCAACAGCATTTCTAAGGGGGGTGGCAACAAAGGATATTTTGGAGGCAGCTACTTGGAGTTCAGTGCATACTTTCTCTAAGCATTATCACCTTCCTCTCTACTCTAAGTCTAGGGCTGGTTTTGCCACAGCTATTTTGCAAGGCATGTTGTCAGTTCCTGCTTCCTTATGATTTGCCAGCCTCCCTTACCTCTGCTTTGGGATTCTACCCAATAGTTAGGACTGCAGCAATGTGGAATGAAGAACATAGTACAGTTTTGTACCTACCATAAATGTAGATGTTCGAGGATCCACATTGCTGCAGTCCAATTTACCCTCCCTCCTTCCCCTCTGTGTTTAGGGGTGGTTGTGTAGGTGAGGTTATTTTCTGCTACTTTTGTATATATTGTACATATTTTTTTTGGTGCAGGTATGTTGGGAATTTTTGGGCTTTTGGCCTTATCTTTTCAGGGTCTTCTGACATCTGGGGCAAGAAAAGACTGAGGATATGACGTCGGTCATGCGCATTAGTACCCTGACGTACTGACGTCAGTCTAATGCGCCCTGACCGACGTCAGCCATATACTTTGGTATTCGGGCCGACTGGACAGCGGACTACCCAATAGTTAGGACTGCAGCAATGTGGATCCTCGAACATCTACATTTATGGTAGGTACAAAACTGTACTTTAGGACTGCAGATGCATACCTATTGGACATCTACATTTATGGTAGGTACAAAACTGTACTTTCTTGCTGGATGGGTTCGGAGCCGATCCTCGGCTCCGACTCAGCCACTTTCTATAGCTCGACAGCTCTTTACTGGCTCGAAGCTACCCCTTATCCCAGAATGCCCAGCATCAGCTACTCAGATCTCATTTGCCTTTTTAGCTGCGATGTTGCATCAATACTGGCTCAGGCTTAGTGTAACTTTTTTCTCTATTTAAAGTGAAATAATTTACTTGAAAAGTTGTTATATTTTTTCTCTGTTATAGTAGTTTGTAAGTTTATTTAGTCGTAAACCCCTTGTTTTTTCCTTTGTTGTGTTTTTGTGTTATGTTGGCCATCGCCTCTTAGTCGCTAGGCCTTCTGTTGTTCCGTGAACTCATTTAAGTTAGAGAGTCCCCCCCCCCCCTTAAGACAGCCATTTAAGTTAGAGGCTCTCCTTTAAGGTTTTTATTAATATAATTGTTGATTATTGTAGTGTGTCTTTTTGTGGTACTTCCTTTTTTTTCTCAAAATGTCTAAGGAAGTTGAAACCTCAGGGTTTAAAAAGTGTGACTCATGCTGTCAGAAGATGTCTCTGACAGATGGGCACACTAGTTGTGTGTACTGCTTGGGGGCTCTGCACCTGCAGGACTGTTGCTCCATTTGTCATGCCTTTAGTCCAAGGGTCCTGCAGGAGCAGAAAAATAAGCTAATCCTCCGTGGATTGTTGAAACAGGATTCTCCAGCTAAAGCATCTCAGCCAGTGAAATCTTTGATGTCAGTCAAGCCTTCGGCTCTATGTTCGGAACCGGCCTGTGAGCTTGACAAGCCAAGTGTGTCGCTGCCCTCTAGCACAGACAAGACTACTCCTCCATCGGCTCCAACTGTTACCTCAGAACCATCTCGGAGCCACAAACGAGCTAGGTCTCCTTCATTGTAGCTGATTCGCTCGGTGCCAAAATCACCCTTACTTCAAAGCACAGCCAGTCATCACTCATCTTCCCACTCCTCTTGATCCTCAAGGTTATCGGATCAGGATGTGGAGAGAGTGGTCAGTAGGTTGCTGAAGTCACTGGACCTTGCAAACATGCTTTCAAGCCCGCCTCAACAGGCCTCTGCTCCATCCGCTTCAATATCGATTCTTTCTGCGACTATGCTTAGTTTGGAGCCGGAGTCCATGGACTTTCCAATAGTGGTTCCTTTGGCTTCGATGACATCCTCTTCGGCTCCGATTTACCTCTGTTCTTCCTTCCATCGAGGTATCTGGGCATCGAAGCTCTCTCATTGGCTCTGAAGGGGGAAGTGGCATTGGACCTTTGTCCGACCCCACTCTCCCTCTCGGAGTGTCGGCTCAGTTGAGCTTGGCTCCCACATCGACATCGGAGCAGTCGCCCTCGGCACAGAGTGGGATTCCTGTCTCTTTGGAGCCATCTTTGTGTCGAGACCGTGACACCTTTGAGGTCATGCGGAGAGTGCTGTCCCCACAGACGGCCCCACTATCAGTCCCATCAACTCGTCCCCTTCGGTGCCTGTGCCAACCTCTGCTCCTCCTCTAGCCCCAAAGCCTAGGGAGCCTATGCCCCAGGACAACCCCATTGGGCGAATCCTCTTCTTCCGAAACCTCCCCAGAGCATTCTGAGCAGGCTTCTCAGAAGAAAAAGTACAAGAGGAAGCACCAAGACTCCTCCCCTGAGTCTGTCACCTCAGATACAGACCTGGATGAATCAGAGGGGTCCCCAAGGTCCCCCTCTGAAGATGTTTCCTTTTCGGACATCCTGAAGATTCTTAGGCAGAGGCGTAGCTGGACTTCCCTAGCCCCCTCCGAGAAGGAGTCTGTATACGTGGCCGCATTTGGTTCCCGACCTTCCACCTCCTGGGTGTCTCTTCCTTTTGATCCACTCATGTCTGTAGTGTCTCGAAAGGCTTGGTCAGCTCCAGATTCCATAGAAACTGTTCCGAGGAGACCTAATAAATTTATCGCAGCTCCCCCAAGACAAACTATTCCTGACTAAAGGTGTCCCAGTTGATGCCACGGTGGTGGTAGCAGCAGCCATAAAGAGAAAGAGAGAGTTATCTGAAACCTCCTCATCTGTCCATCCACCGAAATAGAGTCTTGCACGATGGACAGATATGGGAATTGAATGTTTTCATCAGCGACCTTCTCCCTTGGGTCCCTGAAATCTGTCCCATTTTACTAGACTTCAGAGGGATCTCCTAAAAGAGCTTGGAGATACCCTACAAGATCCCACAGCTGAGGGAGCTTCAGCCAAGGCAGTTACCCAGCTGGCGACTTTAAATTCAGTAGTCAACCCCTCCATGAGGCTTATTTCATAAGCAGCCAGTGGAGCGAGCAGAGCTGCAGGAACAGGAGTGGCTCTTAGGAGACATTCTTGGCTGCGGCTGTGTCAGTTTGCGGAACCTTTCAGAGCATCCTTCACCAATACACCCTTTGGCTCCTCTCTCTTTGGGTCTCAGGTGAAAGACATGCTTATTAGGTGCTAGCAGGAAGCCAAGATGCTCTCTGATGTGGGAGTCCGTTTTTCCATTCCTACCAGACCATACCCAAAGGGTTAGAAGGGTGGAAAGATGTGGTTTTGAAAATCCCAGGGACCCTTGCCTGATGCACGTGGTGATTTTTCCCCCAGAAGCAGGGGGGACACTATAACAATGACAGTCGCCGCCCTCATGGCAGAAGGGGTCCTCAAAATCAGGGTGACAGAGATACGTTCTCTTCCAAACCCTATCAACATCTCTGAAGGGATGCCCGACTGCCCAATTCTGGAGGCAGTCTGGGGAAAGCTTTCATTGTACTCATTCGCCTGGCAAAATATTACAAAAGACAGATGGGTACTATCCATTATATCCGGAGGTTATAAAATTACCTTCCATCAACCCCCTCTTGTTTCACAAAAATCCATCCCAGATGTTCCACCCAATCTAAGGGATCAGGCAGTCACAGAACTTTCAACACTACTAGAAAAAAGAACCATCCAGGAAGTCCCCGTAGACCAAGTAGGATCTGGAACTTACTCAAGATTCTTTAGTGCCCAGAAGGACGGGACTGGAGACCAGTTCTGGATCTTGGCAGATTAAACAAGTCTGTACAAAAAGAAAAGTTCCGGATGGTAACACTGCAGTCCATTCTCCCCTTTCTGGGTCAGGACAATTGGATGTGCTCCATAGATCTTCAGGACACATACTATCATATAAAAATGGACAGATGGTCCAGGAGATTTCTACAATTCCGACTAGGGGCCAGTCATTACCAATTCAGAGCTCTGCCCTTTGGTCTCACCACAGCCCTCAGGGTGTTCACCAAATGCATGGCAGTAGTTACAGCTCACCTGAGATGTCTAAGATTCCAGGTGTTTCCTTATCTAGATGACTGGCTCCTCACTGCTACCACCAGGCAACAACTTAGAGGCACGAGATTACACCATAACATCCTGTGCTCAACTAGGCATCACAATAAACTTTGAAACATCTGCCTTGTTGCCCTGTCAATGTATTACATACATAGAAGCAGAGCTAGACACAAAAAAAATGATTGAAAAATTGCCTCAGGAAAGAGTGTCCATTATTTCACAACAGGTGTCCCTTCTCCTGAGGAGCAAAATAATTCAAGTCAAATATATCCTTCAAGCTCTAGGGTCCATGGCAGCAGACATTCTTCTAGTTCCCTTAGCACGCTTTCACATGAGAATCCTTCAGTGGCTTTTCACACAATGGTCCTTCCAGGAATTACCCAAGTCTCACATGATGCTAATTACGGAATCTTGCAAAAGACACCTTTCCTGATGGATGTTCTCCCCACTACTGACTCAGGGCAGACCTTTCATGTGATCCCATCAGGTTGCCACATTGACATTGGATGCTTCTCTGATAGGGTGGGGGAAATTATCTAGGGAAGACAGTCAAAGGCAAGTGGCAACCTCATGAGTGCCACTTGCACATCAACATCCTGGAGGTGAGAGCAGTGCTCCTAGCATTGCAAGCTCTTCAAGACTCTCTCCCTGCCGGGACTATTGCAATACAGACGGACAATATGTCAGAGTTTGGTACATCAACAAACAGGGTGCAACCAGGTCTTATCCCTTGTGCCGACAGGCCCTCAGACTGCGGCAATGGGCAATTTCCCCCATTGATGTTCTTCATTCCACATTGCTGCAGTCCTAACTATTGGGTAGTCTGCTGTCCAGTCGGCCCGAATACCAAAGTATATGGCTGACGTCGGTCAGGGCGCATTAGACTGACGTCAGTACGTCAGGGTACTAATGCGCATGACCGACGTCATATCCTCAGTCTTTTTTGCCGCATGGTCCGATGCAGAAGCAATTTTGCGAGTGCAGGTTGGCGTTCTGAAAGTTTCTGAAGTCAGAGTTTCAGACCGAATCAAAGTTGGCTAAGTACCCCGTTGGGGAATATTTTGTTTTTTTCTTGCCTCAGTATTTAACCGGATGTCAGAAAAAGTGAATAACTGTATTTCTTGTGGGAAACAGATACCTCATAGGGATTACCATACTTTGTGTATACCTTGTTTAGGGCCTGAGCACGACGTTGTTGGATGCCGCTCTTGTGCTAGATTTAACAAACGCACTATTAAGAGAAGGTTAGACTGTGCCAGGTTAGTTTTGGGAAGCGTTGTAATTATAAAATGCCGTCGGAGGCTCCGACGCCCGCTTCGGCCAAAAAGCGCAAGGACAAAGCAGCAAAGCCTAGAGTGGAAGAACTGACAGTCCCAGACGTCGGATCTTTAGAAGGCTCAGTGGAGCCGGAGGTTTTGCCAGGTGTTTCTTTGGAGTCTCAGGGAGAGACTTTACTGTTACAGGATGTATCCTCGCAGGAAGTAGGCCAGGCTGAGGGGGCTTCTCAGGTGGCTGTTCTTCCCTCTCTTGCTAAGGTGGTTAGAGCCTCCCCTTCTGTTTCCAAGGCTTCTTTGAGAGGCAGGCCAAGTTTAACTTCAGTGGGGGGTTCTCCTAGTGCTTCAGGGTCTTTGCCTAAGAAACATATGCTTAAAATGGCAGAGGATTTGATTACTATGATTAGAGGTTCTATGCCCCCTCCTGATAAGAGGCCTAGGGTGGAACCTGACTTTGAGAGTTTTGAGCAATGCTCGGAGGCTTCTGAGTCTTCGGCTGAAGACTTGCAGGAGTATCCTCCTTATTCTGATTCTGATGTGGATGATTCTACTCCTTCAGCTTCTCCTCCTGAGGATTTTTCATTTTCAGAGACTCTGCATTCCATGAGGGAGCATTTTAAATGGGAAGGTCAAGATTTCTCTGATTCCAGGAAGAGGCTTAGGGAATTCTTGTTTTACCCCAGCATAGGCCTTTAGCTATACCTCCTGTTCTGAATGTGGTGGAAGATGTTTTGCAGAGGCTTCCCTCAATCCTGATTCTTTGCCTCCTGCCCCAGTTAAACCGGATAGGTACTATAGGGTGCCTGAAGCTCATAAGTATCTTTTAAGAGTCCTAGGGCAGACCCGAAACTGTCTCTCAGGGGCCTAAAGGTGTGAAGGCCTCTGTTGTTAAAAATCCTGTTCCTCCTGATAAAGAGGCAAGGGCTTTGGATAGATGGGGAAAGAAAGTGTATACTTCTTCCACTTTAGCCATGAGGCGTTGAATTGTCAGTTTCACATGTTAAAATATCAGAATTATCTCCTTTCACAATTGAAATCTAAGGTGGATGCTCTGGCAGAAGGTATTGAGTGTAAAGAGTTGCAGGATTTAGTTCATGTGTCTGAACAGGTGGGTAAACATTCCTTGCAATGTGGTTTTGATGCTGTGCAGGCCTCCTCGAGGGTGGCTGCCACTGGTTCTGTTCTTCGTAGGCATGCCTGGTTGAGGGATCAGAATTTAGCTGAGCATGTTAAAACAAGGATTTTGGATGCTCCTTTGCAGTCTGATGTGTTGTTTGGTTCGCCTGTGGAAGCAGTCTTAAAGAAAATGGAGGACAAGGCTAAGTCTATGCAAACTGCTAAGGATTTTTTGCAGGTGCAGCCTCCGAAGTTTAGTAGAAATTGGCCTACTAAGGGATGGACTTATCCTGCTTATGATTCCCAGTCTAGGGGTAGGTCTAGACGTGGTAGGGGCAGAGCTCAAGGTTCTTTTAGGCCTAGGACAGGAGTTCCCCTGCTCAGACTTCTGGTGAGGGCAGGGGTCAGTCCTTTCGTAAGCAGACCCAATGACCTGCCTTTTCAGCTGCCAGTACATTCTCGCCTGGCAGCACCTTTGGGAGGAAGGCTGTCTCTTTTCAAAGAAAATTGGGATTTAATTACCCAAGACAGATGGGTTCTGGATATCATTCACCACGGTTACAGGTTTTATTTCCATACCATGCCTCCTTTCAAAGGCATGCCAGACATTCCTCCTCTACAAAGACAAGAGGCTCACAAGCAAATTTCTCTGTTGCTCCACATAGGGGCCATTCAGCCAGTTCCTGTGCCAGAAAGGGGCCTAGGATTTTATTCTCGCCTGTTCCTAGTACCGAAGAAGGGGAACACGTGGAGGCCAATTTTGGATTTATCTATCCTCAACACTTATCTGGACATTCCCAAGTTCAAAATGTTGACGTTACAACAGCTTTTACCTCTGCTGGGCAAGGATCACTGGATGGTAACTTTAGATCTCAAGGAAGCTTACCTTCATGTGCCTATAAGACTAAGTTGCAGGAAGTATCTGCGTTTTCGAGCTGGAAATTTTCATTATCAGTTCTCTGCATTGCCCTTTGGCTTATCCACTGCGCCCAGAGTATTGACAAAGGTTCTGGCTCCAGTGATAGCTTACTTCAGGCTAAAAGGAATTCAAATCTATCCTTACTTGGATGACTGCCTGATTCTAGATCAAGAAAAGGAAGACCTTCTACAGCATTTGGATTATGTCATAGCAGTGCTAAGATGCCTAGGGTATTCTGTGAACGAAATAAAGTCCAGTCTAGTACCCTCTCAAGACATGTGCTTTCTGGGTGTGAGACTGAATACAGCAGCCCAGATGGCCTTTTTAACCCCGGACAAACAAAAGAATCTTTCCAGTTACTTCCATCAACTATCTCTTCAGTCCGGGCTGACTGCAAGGACAGTCCTTCAAGCCTTAGGGTTCATGGCATCTTGTATTCTGGTGCTTCCCAATGCCAAACTGCATATGAGGAAGCTGCAATGGTATCTCAAAAATGTATGGACACAGCACTGCCAGGATTTGGACACTGTCATTCAAATAATACCTTGCATTCAAAAGGAATTTTTGTGGTGGGCTCAGGAATGTCACCTAAACAAGGGACTCTCTGTGACCCGGCCAGAGGCGAGTCAGATTCTAACGACAGATGCCTCAGACATTGCTTGGGGAGCTCATCTAAATGGAAAGTGGATACAAGACAAGTGGCCTGCCAGACTACAGCATCTACATATCAACATGAAAGAGATGTTAGCAGTCCAGATGTTATGTGATCCTATCTCGCCTACATTCTGAATGATGGTTCGGAGCCGATCCCTCGGCTCCGACTCGGCACGCTTATGCCAAAGAGCGAAGTCTCTTATTGGCTGAGCTTACTATATCCCAGGATGCACCACCACCAGTCCCCCAGATCTCGTTTGCCGCTTCCCTGCGAAGACGTGGTCTCGAGCTGGCTGGGCTAAGTAGTTTATTAAACTAACTTTTCTGTCAGTTTTTTGCTATTTTTGCTCACAAAAGCTGTTTTAACAGCTATCGCTAACTTTGTGTACGATTTGGACTTGGAATTGTTGTGTGTGATTGAGTTCAGTTTGTTTTCGGCCCCCCTCCATTCAGGGCCTTCCCGGACTGTTAATTTTTGAATTACAGGGTCTCTAATAATTGTTCAATTTGGGTTAGAGTTACCTGTTCTTTTTACAGGAAGAGTTGACTTTATTTATTACTGTAAGCTTATATCAGTAGTTAAAATTTGGTGTACTTTCCTGTCAGAGTGACTAGATTTGTGTATCATCATGTCTCAACCCCATAGGCCTTCGGGCTTTAAGAAATGTTCTAAATGTGCTTTCAAGATGTCTGTTACTGATGACCATCTACTGTGTGTGTATTGTTTAGGGGCAAAGCACTTGCAGGAGTCATGCAGCGTATGTCACGCTTTTTCCTCTAGGGTCCTCCAGGAGAGGAAAAATAAATTGATTCTCAAAGGCTTGATTAAACCATCTTTCGAAGAAGCCTTGGCTTCCTCTCCGACTCCTGCCAAAAAGAAAAGGGCTTCGGCTCCGACCAGTCCGTCGGACCCGACTGCCAAGAGATCTAGGCAGGCCTCTCCTTCGGCTCCAAAGACTTGAGCCGAGGTGAACGGTCTGCCTCGATGCCTCCAGTATCGACTCCCGGCTTGAGCCGATGGCTGGGGCATCGAGGCGGGTCACCTTCGGCTCCACTGCTCGGAGCCGACAAGGGTCGCCGCTCAGACACTTCCTCCTCGGCGCGAAGTCTACCTCGGCACCGATGGAATCTGGTGTGTGTTTCCTCGGCGCCGATTCTCATCGAGTCGCCTGGAGCCGTCCCCTAGTCCCTCGGGCCGAGGGAGAGGTCTTCGAACCCGTTCTGTTTCCTCTCGGTCTTGAGAATGTCGGATTCTGATATAGACAGGGTGCTCCAAAGACTTTTCCAGTCCCCAGTCTTCCAAAAGTTTGTTTCGGTTCCGACCCAGTTGGCCTCGGAGCCGATGACCATGACCCACCCCATTGCTATTCCTCCTCCGACTGCTTCAGCTCCGTCGGAGCAGGTGCTCTTGGAGCCGGTGGAGATCTCAGGGTCGGCTCCGACCCTTACTCCAACCCGGGCCCTCGGGTCCGAGTTTGGTACGCGGACTTCTTCGGCTGGACCCGAGGGTGATGTTTCGGGACCTTTGCTTTCGGTTCCGAGCCTCCCTCTCGGTGCTTCAGCTGCGGGACTTCCATCTGCCATCATGGCCCCGGAGACCGGATTCTCCCAGGATTCTGGGGGTCCGGCTTTCAGGGCCATGAGGAGTGCCTTGGCCAAATCCTCTTCGGCCATCTCTCCGGTTCTACCAGCACCTTCCCTGGGCGTGGAGACTGGGTCTTTGGCAGTTCCCTGTCCGTAGCCAGCGGAGCCCCGAGGCCTGAGGTTACCCCAGTGGGGTTCCCCTCTTCCTGAGGGTTCTTCGGAGGCATCTCCAGAGGAACCGCCAAGGAAGAGGTCGTGCAAGAGGAAGCACGTGGACTCCCCCGAGTCTATTACATCGGACACGGATATGGATGATGCGGAGGGGTCCCTAAGTCGTCCTCGGACGATGTCTCCTTTGCAGACATCTTAGAGATCCTCAAACAACGAGGCGGCTGGATGTCCAAACACCCCTCTGCGGACGAATCAGTGCTCCTCAAGGCCTTTGGGGCTCAGCCCTCCGCCTCCTGGGTGTCTCCGCCCTTCGGCGAGCTTCTGGGTTTAGTTTGTCAAGGGTGGGAACACCGGATACCGTGGAACCAGTCCCTTCTCGCCCAAACAAATTCTTATCTGCTCCCCGAGAAGGAGTTCCTTACTAAAGGCGTGGCTGTAGATGCCATGGTGGTGGCATCTGCTACACAACAGGACGTGGCAGAGGCTTCAACGTCCATCCATCCTCCTAATAAGGAGTCTAGGAGTATGGATAGGTGCGGAAGCGCACCCTGACTTCAGCGGCCTTTACCTTAAGGTCTCTGAATTATTTGGCACATTTTACCAGACTTCAGAGGGATCTGGTCAAGGAGTTGTCAGACTCCCTCTCGGGTAACCTACCTGAGCAGCTAGCCCAGTCCGTTAGCTCTCAGTTGGCTATCCTTACGTCAATTGCTAACTTCGTCCATGAGGCTCATTTCTTATGCGGCCGAAGGGGGTAGAGCGGCAGGCACAGGCGTTGCTCTCGTAGACAAGCCTGGCTCCGCTTGTGTCAGTTCGGAGGCCTTCAAGTCTTCCTTCCGACGCTCCTTTGATGGGTCCTCATTGTTTGGACCCAAAGTGAAAGACACCCTTACCGCTGTGAGCAAGAGGGAAAACGTTATCTGCCGTAGGGGCCCGTTATTCCACTCCCTTTCGGCCTTACCCCAAGGCCAAAGGAGGGGGGAAAATGTGGTTCCGAAAATCTCGCAAGTTTTTCTCCCAACAGCAGGAAGATTCCCCGTCCAGAGGCAGAGGGCGGGAAAATTTTTCAGGGAGACGCCGTCCCAGAGGCGGCAGAGGGCCCCGCAATTCTGGAGACCGCGAGTCCTTTCGTGGCTCTTCAGCCTCCCATACAACATGAGGGATTGCCCGGCTGTGCTACTCCGGGGCCAGTCGGGTGTCGTTTTGCCAAGCACCTAGAAGCCTGGGAGTCAATCACTCAGGACAGATGGGTGCTTCGGATAATTGCCGGAGGATACACCATCCCATTCAAGTCCTCACCCCCTTCGTCCAAGAGAATCCCGGACCCACCACCCAGTCAAAGGGAAATAGCAGCCGCAGAAGCTTCAAAGCTGCTAGAAAAAGGAGTCATCCAACCGGTCCCCACAGACCAAATCGGATCAGGAAATTACTCCAGGTTCTTTTTAGTGCCAAAAAAGACAGGGGACCTGAGACCAATATTGGATCTCAGCAGACTAAACCTATCCGTCACGAAATCCAAATTCCGAATGGTCACGTTGCAATCCATTCTCCCGTTGTTGAAGGATGTTTGGATGTGCTCCATAGACCTCAAGGACGCCTATTATCACATACCGATACATCAGGCGTCCAGAAGGTATCTGCGCTTCAGCCTGGGAACCAGTCATTACCAATTTTGTGCTCTGCCCTTTGGTCTCACCACAGCCCCCAGGGTGTTCACCAAGTGTTTGGCAGTAGTGACGGCTCACCTGAGGAGTCTTGGATTCCAAGTGTTTCCCTATCTCGACGACTGGCTCCTGACTGCCACCACCAGGCATCTACTTATGGACAACCTCAAAGCCACCATCTCCCTGGGTGTTTCCCTAGGGATTACATTCAATTGGTCAAAGTCTGTCTTGCTGCCCTCTCAGCGCATAAAGTTTATAGGAGCAGAGATAGACTCAAGATTGATGCGTGTCTTTCTTCCCGCCGAAAGGATTCGAACTTTACAGGGCCAAGTTCTAGCTCTGATCTCAAGATCCAAAGCCCCAGCCAGGATGGTCCTACAGGTTCTAGGCTCAATGTCGGCCACAGTACTTTTAGTTCCTCTAGCAAGGTTACACATGAGGATTCTTCAGTGGCTCTTATCAACTCAATGGTCCTTTCAAGATCTTCCCCTCAATCATCACATCATGATTACGGAAATATGCAAAAGGGACCTTCGCTGGTGGCTTCAGACATCCAACTTGGATCAGGGAAAACCCTTTGTTCTCCCCCCTCCAGCGGTTACCCTGACGACAGATGCCTCCCAGATAGGGTGGGGGGGGGCATTGTCTGGGCAGGCTAGTTCAGGGATCCTGGCTTCCGGACGAAGCTCTTCTCCACATCAACGTGTTGGAGATGAGGGCTGTGCTTCTATCCCTACAGGCCTTACACAAGTTCCTTCCTCAGGGCATCATCGCCATCCACACAGACAACATGTCGGTGGTTTGGTATCTGAACAAACAAGGAGGGACCAGATCGTATCCCCTTTGCAGAGAGGCCATGAGAGTGTGGGAATGGGCTATAGCTACCAACCGCTTCTTAGTAGCGACCCACATCCCGGGAAAGTCAAATGTATTGGCGGACAAATTAAGCAGGACAATTCTCTCTCCTCACGAATGGTCTCTAAACCGCGCAGTAGCAGCCCAGGTTTTCAAGAGATGGGGGACGCCGTGCGACCTATTTGCGACTCCACAAAACACCAAGTGCCAAAGGTTCTTTTCCTTGATTCCACATCAGGAAGTACCAGCCATGGATGCTCTAGCACAACCTTGGCCAACAGGGTTGCTTTATGCTTTTCCCCAATTCCACTCCTTCCCAAAGTTATTCAAAAAGCTTCTCAGCTAGGGTCTTCAATGATTCTGATTGCCCCATACTGGCCTCGTCAGATATGGTTTCCTTACCTGAAAAAGCATGCAGTGGACGATCCGTGGACCTTAGACATGATTCCGGATTTGCTAATCCATCAGTCGGGACATTGGCATCAGTCCCTTCAATCTCTGAAATTGACAGCTTGGCTCCTCCACTTCCAACCTTAGTTAGAAGTCACACACTAGACCCGGAAGTTGTTCACATTTTATCTTCGCGCACAAACCTACCACTAACAAATTGTACCTCAGTAAGTGGAAGAGGTTTGCTATCTGGGCTCAACTCAAGGGCTTAGACCCTATCACTGCTCCTGTCCCAGAGGTTTTGAAATTCTTAACATCCCTATTTAATCAGGGATCTTCTGTCTCAACTATTAAAGTTCAACTAGCTGCTATCTCTAAATTCCATGAATCCACGGATCCTCCTTTGATGAGCAGCAGATTATGCAAAACATTCATTAAAGGTGCGAGCCTGTTAAGACCACCAGTTTTTCATCCTGCACCTCCGTGGGATCTTGATTTGGTGCTGCGCGCACTAACATCTCCCCCCTTTGAACCGGCTGCTACGTGCGAGTTAAAATATCTGTCATGGAAAACGGCATTTTTAGTGGCTATTACTTCGGCAAGAAGGGTCTCAGAGCTTCAAGCCCTGTCTATTAAACCACCGTATTTGATTTTCCACAAAGATAGAGTATCACTTAGGCCTAATCCTTCCTTTGTCCCAAAGGTCTGCTCTAGTTTCTGTCTTCAACAATCTCTAGAACTACCAGTTTTCTTTCCAAAATTCTCTAATGAAGCAGAATACACTCTCCATAAATTGGATGTTCACAGGCAATTACGCTTCTATTTAGACAGGACTCAGCAACCGTAAGTCAGACCAGTTGTTTGTGTCCTTCTCAGATAATAAATTGGGCCAAACCATCACAAAAGCTACAATCTCAAAATGGATCAGAGATTGCATAACTCAGGCCTATTCTTCTTCGAATAAGCAACTTGCATCATCTATCAAAGCTCATTCTACCAGAGCTATGGCTACTTCTATAGCTTTTCATTCCAAGCTCGCTATTTCGGAAATTTGTGCTGCGGCTACTTGGTCCAACCCGCACACGTTCATCTCCCACTACAAATTGGATGTGGCATCTAAAGGACGAGCTTCATTTGGTTCCACGGTACTCAGGAGTGTTTTCCAGTGAGCCACCCAGGATTCAGGTGCTAGGGACGCTGTCCCATCATTCAGAATGTAGGCGAGATAGGATCACATAACATCTTTTAGTTATGTACTCACCATAACTTCAGATGTTTGGGATCCATCTCGCACATTCCTGATACCCACCCTCCTTCCCCCTGCCTTGCAGATCAGAAGAGATTGAACGGTTTTGAGCTCTACTGTTTTTATCTTGTTTCATCTGACGATGTTATATAAGCAGGGTATGCATGTGTGCATGTATGCGGACAAACTAGATCTGGGGGACTGGTGGTGGTGCATCCTGGGATATAGTAAGCTCAGCCAATAAGAGACTTCGCTCTTTGGCATAAGCGTGCCGAGTCGGAGCCGAGGGATCGGCTCCGAACCATCATTCAGAATGTAGGCGAGATGGATCCCAAACATCTGAAGTTATGGTGAGTACATAACTAAAAGTTTGCATTAATGGCTTTCAAGGAGTTACTTCTTCCAGGGCAGGTGTTGATTCTAACAGACAACACAACTGTCATGTGGTACATCAACTAACAAGGGGGAACACATTCTTACCCATTGTGCAGGCAAGCAATGATTTTATGGGAGACTGCGCTCAGCTTGCAACTAACTCTTCAGGCAAGGTTTCTGCCAGGAGCACAGAACTCCTTAGCAGATGTGTTAAGCAGACAAATCATGGATCCCCACAGTGGAAACTGGATCTTCATGTATTTCAAAATTGACAGTGTCATGGGGAACTCCAGACATAGATCTGTTCGCTTCTCCACTAAACCACCAGCTGCCAAAGTTTTGCACAAAGAGGTTTCATCACACAGCTTGGAAAGTGGATGCTCTTTCTTTCAGTTGGAAAAATCTTCATGTGTATGCTTTTCCACCTCTGCCTCTTCTCCCAAAGGTGCTTCTAAAGGTCAGACAAGACAAGCCAAGGATGATTTTAATAGCTCCAGATTGGCCTCGGCAGCACTGGTACCCATTACTGAGGAGTCTGGTAAGGAAGCCTCCATGGCCTTTACCCTTGATTCCACACCTGTTGTCTCAGAGGGACGGTCACCTGCTCAATGTCAAGCTTCAATCTCTTCATCTAACAGCCTGGCATATTCTGTTTTGAAAGACAGCAGGTCTCAACTTCCTCAACAAGTTTTAAATGTGATTATGGAAGCCAGAAGACCTAGTACAAGGAAAGTGTACGCAGAAAAATGGAAGAGATTTTTATTTTGGAGTGCAGCAAACAATTTGGAGATTTCTGAGCCTAATTTGAGTGTGGCTCTTCAATATCTTACTGAGTTATTGGACAAAGGTTTGTCTTTCTCTTCCATTAAGATTCATGCTGCAGCAATTTCAGCTCACTATGATTGTGACCCACCATTGTTTTCGCATCCTTTGTTCAAGCAATTTCTTAGAGGGGCAAAGAATATAAGACCCCCACGAGAGCTCCTACTCCTGCTTGGGATCTCAATTTTGTGTTGGAGAAACTTACTCTACAACCTTTTGAGCCTCATGGCTACTGCTGAATTGAAATATTTGTCATGGAAGACTGCTTTTGTTGGCCATTACTTCTGCAAGAAGGGTTTCTGAGTTGCAGGCCCTTATGGCGGTAGAGCCTTTTTGATTTTTCATAAGGATAGGGTATCTTTACGTACTAATCCTTCCTTTATGCCTAAGGTGGTTTCTAGTGTGGCTTTAAACCAAACTATTCATTTGCCTACTTTTTATGCAGATCCCCAAAATAAAGGGGAAAAGATTTTGCACACTTTAGATGTACACAGGCAATTGCGTTATTATTTGAGCAGGACTAAGGATTTTAGGCAGTCTCAGCAGTTGTTTGTTTCTTTTGCTTTGGGTTCGAGGGCAAGCCTGTGTCAAAACAAACTATTTCTAGGTGGATTGGGTTTTGCATTGCATTTTGTTATTCCCATCATGGCAAGGAGATTCCAGCTGGAATTAGGCCTCATTCCACTAGGGCTACTGCCACTTCTACAGCATTTCTAAGGGGTGGCCACTAAGGATATTTTGGAGGCAGCTACTTGGAGTTCAGTGCATACTTTCTCTAAGCATTATCACCTTCCTCTCTACTCTAAGTCTAGGGCTGGTTTTGCCACAGCTATTTTGCAAGGCATGTTGTCAGTTCCTGCTTCCTTATGATTTGCCAGCCTCCCTTACCTCTGCTTTGGGATTCTACCCAATAGTTAGGACTGCAGCAATGTGGAATGAAGAACATAGTACAGTTTTGTACCTACCATAAATGTAGATGTTCGAGGATCCACATTGCTGCAGTCCAATTTACCTCCCTCCTTCCCTCTGTGTTTAAGGGTGGTTGTGTAGGTGAGGTTATATTCTGGTAATTTTGTATATATTGTACATATTTTTGGTGCAGGTATGTTTGGAATTTTTGGTTTTGGCCTTAGCTTTTCAGGGTCTTCTGACATCTGGGGCAAGAAAAGACTGAGGATATGACGTCGGTCATGCGCATTAGTACCCTGACGTACTGACGTCAGTCTAATGCGCCCTGACCGACGTCAGCCATATACTTTGGTATTCGGGCCGACTGGACAGCGGACTACCCAATAGTTAGGACTGCAGCAATGTGGATCCTCGAACATCTACATTTATGGTAGGTACAAAACTGTACTTTTTCTGACAGCAACACATATCCCTGGGACATCCAGCGTAATAGCGGACAGGCTCAGCAGGGCTATCCTCATGTCGCACAAGTGGTCTCTGAAACAGGAAATTGTGGATCTTATTTTCTGCAAATGGGGCCAGCCTTGCTGCGATCTCTTTGCCTCTCCCCTCAACAACAAATGCAGCAGCTACTTCTCCCTTGTTCCTCATCCAGGTCAGACACCCAGGGACGCTCTAGTCCACAATTGGCCTCAGGGACTCCTTTATGCATTTCCCCCCCTTCCCCCAATCCCAAAAGTCATTCAGAAAGCAAAATCGTTGGGTTGCAAGATGATCCTCATTGCCCCCTATTGGCCTCAACAGATTTGGTTTCCGTTCTTTCACCCCCACCTTCTAGCCCAGCCTTGGGTTCTGGACCCAGTGCCAGACCTCTTGATTCATCAGTCAGGCGGGTTACACCAATCTCTCAATCTCTCAAGCTCACAGCTTGGTTACTCCACTTCCAATCTTAGCCAGGCTCCCCAATATTTCCCCAGCAGTGCGTGATATTATTGTTTCCTCCCGTAAGACAACTACAAGGAAAGTTTACGCTAGCAAATGGAAAAGATTCTCTTACTGGGCAGAATCCAGGAATTTAAATCCTTTTACAGCTCCTGTACATGAAATTTTGGATTTCTTAGCAGAACTGTTTCGATCTGGTGCAGCTGCTGCTACCATCAGAGTACAACTAGCTGCCATTTCAAATTTCCACATCAGAGTTTTTAACTTAAGCTTAATGTCTCACAAACTCTGTAAGGCCTTCATGAGAGGTACATCTCTACTTAGACCCCCAGTGAAAGAGCCCCTTCCATCTCGGGCTCTCAGTTTGGTTCTGGCCTCCTTGATACTGCCACTCTTTAAACCGGCAGCATCATGTTCTTTGAAATTTCTCTCTTGGAAAACTCTCTTCCTAGTTGCTATTACTTCTGCCAGACGTGTTTCAGAACACCATGCCCTATGTGTTCGCCCTCCATACCTGGTTTTTCACAAAGACAGAGTTTTTCTGAGAACCAACCCATCTTTTCTACCTAAAGTTTGTTCAGAACACAATTTGAATCAATCCATTGAACTTCCTGTCTTTTTCCCTAATCATTCCAGCAAGGCAGAATACAGATTACACCAACTGGATGTGCATAGACAAGTACGTTTTCTGTCTCCATAAAACTAAAGAGCTGAGAAAATCAGATCAGTTGTTCCTTTCATTTGCTAACAACAAACAAGGCCTTCCAGTTTCTAAAGTAACCTTGTCAGAATGGTTATCAGACACTATTGCCTATACTTACCATTTGCGACAAAAAGATCTTCCAGCAAGACCCAAAGGTCATTCAACCAGGTCACTAGCTATTTCGGTAGCCTTTCAATCTAGATTGCTCATAGATTCAGTTTGTGCAGCAGCTACTTGGGCAGATCCTCATACATTTATTTCTCATTACAAAGTAGATGTGGTCTCCCTGGGCATGGCTTCCTTTGGTTCCACGGTTCTGAAGAATCTTTTCCAATGAGCCACCCAGTATTGAGGTGCTAGGGACACTGTCCCATCCAGCAAGAACGAAGGTGAGATTGGACAACTTAACATAAAGAAGTTATGTACCTACCATAACGTTCCATGTTAGTTGTCCTTCATCTCGCCTTCCTTCTTGCGTCCCTCCCTCCTTCCCCCTTCCTCTAGGATTAAGAGGAGTTTTTCAGTGGTTTCACTGGCTAACTTGTTTTGTTCTTAGTTGCTTCCCAAGCAAACCATGACAGTTTACTGTATATCCAGGTTTAATAATAATGGATTATCTTCTATGATATTATGTCTGGTGTGAGCTGTCTCAAACGAGATCTGGGTAGCTGATGCTGGGCATTCTGGGATAAGGGGTAGCCTCGAGCCAGTAAAGAGCTCTCGAGCTATAGAAAGTGGCCGAGTCAGAGCCGAGGATTGGCTCCGAGCCCATCCAGCAAGAAGGAAGGCGAGATGAAGGACAACTAACGTGGAATGTTATGGTAGGTACATAACTTCTTTTTAATTTTGCTCATAAACTCAATGGTGGTCTTGTGAGGGCTCATTTTGGACCATTTTGATAGGGTCCTTCAGGCTGGCTGTGATAGCAGTCTGCTTTTGCCTGAAATAAAGTGATTTTTGCCAAGTTTTTTTTTTTGTTCTAGTTTGTTTTGTTAATGTAAGATACTCCCGGTGTAGAGGCTTAATGTGATTGTTATTGAAGTGTTTTTCCTAACTTACCCAGGCCCTACCTCTCTTTTTCATAAGATAATGTATATTTGTTTGTTGATGCTGAGCACTGACCTTAGTGGATAATTTTTTAGGCTCAGCCTTGGAGAGAATACAGAGCAAAAAGCAGTACAAGAGCTTATAGCAGTACATGCACATACAAAGGCAAATGTGAGTACATAAACAAAAGGTAATAGGCATTAACTCAAGGTGGAATATGCATGTGGAGTGAGTAAGCATTGAATAGCCTATAAAAGTAAATTGTATATTGGTGAAAGCCTTTATTATGAATCACCAGTTGAAGCAACTATTGTTAACGAGGTGTAGTACTAGAGATCTTTAGGGAAGTAGGGTATTAAGTGTGTAGTGTCCTAAGTGTGTGGTTGACAGTTTGGTGGTTGGACTGGCTTTGCAGTCTCACTGGAATATTCTAACTCAAAACCACACATGGTGCCTGTTGCAGTGGAGGATACGATGAAAAGCACTCAGCTGCTCTAGATCTTCCAGATACAATAAATTCAAGATAACCAAGAGCAATTGTTGCCACTACAGTTTCTTCAAAATACCAAGAACAATTTAAGCTCGCTGCTTTTTATCTTAACTACACGCTGATCCATTCAGTGTAGCAGATGTGCAGTCCCAGACATATAAGGGCATCGTAGACCTGTTATTGCTCAGTCTTGTGTGGCTGAAGGTCACTTGTCCCTCTAAGAAGTTGGAGACTACCACAGCATGCTACACTGAGTGGATCAGCATGTAGTTAAGGTTGTCTTTTGCATATCTGAGCAGCTTACGTTTTTTGGACTATTCTAACTCAGAATACTGGCACTTGTAGTTTAGTGATCAACAGACCCAATGTTGCATTTTTAAAAAATACATTACATTGAAAGTCTTGTTGGTCTTTGAGAAGACTTTTAATCGTCAGGATGGTTTAAACCTACCATCAAGTACTTTATGTATGTACATATGCTTGTTTGTTTACCGGGATAGTTTACTGATCCTAACTGACCAATTTCAGGCACAGTCTGGGGTGAATATGTCACAACTATGAAAGAGACTGCATGCAAGAGATGTCCAAACAGACCCAACGTTGTATTTTTAAAAACACATTACATTGAAAGTCTAGTTGGTCTTTGAGAAGACTTTAATAGCCAGGATTGTTTAATCCTACCATCAAGTATTTTATGTATATACATAGACTTGCTTGTTTGTTTACTGGGGTAGTGTACTGATCCTAACTGACCAATTTCAGGCACAACCCGAGTGAATATGCACAACCATGAAAAAGACACTGCATGCAAGAGATGTCCAAAATAATACTATAGCTGAAAAGTAGTGGAACATTTAGGTTGGTATAAACATTTTTATGCAGATTGGTACAAACATTTTTATGTGCATTACTTAAAGGCAGGGTTGCCAGATTTCCACAAAAAAAGAAAGGTCTCTCACTGCAAGTGAAGACCAAAAAAAAAAAAAAAAAAGGTCTATAATGCGGAACACAGTTCCACATTAAAGAACAGTAGCTCAGTAGCTCTGCACTAAACACGGAGCTTCTCGTGTTTAATGCATTGCAGTTCCGCATTCAACACAAGTAACTCCGTGTTTAGCGATTTTTGTTTGGCCCGTATGCCAGGTATACGGGACAATCAAAAAAAAAAGCAGAGGCTGCCCGGGATTTTAACTGGCAGGGCGGGACTCGGGATCAGGCTGCTGATCTCGGGACAGTCCCGCCCAAATAGGGACGTCTGGCACCCCTGCTTAAAGGTGTCTGTTGGTACAAAGGACTAAAGCTCTGAGCTGTTAATAGGACTTAAATGTTTCCACTTTCATTTGTGTACTGTGGGACTCAAGTCACTTAACCAGACTCTCTCCCAACATGCCCATGAAAAGGAACATTTGTGTCTAGTGGACTTACCCACTCAATAAATAGGTTAAATGTGTTTGTTTAAGTTTATCAAAATAGTACAATAGCTGAAAAATTAAGATTATTTTCTGTTTGTTGCTTGTTATATTATGTACATTATTTACGTGTGGTTTGTTTGAGATGACCAAAGTAATGCTATAGTTGAAAAGTAATGCAGTGCTTACACATATTAGTAGAAACATTTTGATGCAGATTGGTACAAAGATTCTTGTGTACATTGTTTCCAGGTGTGGGAATCACTTAAAAGTGACAGTAATGGATCAAAAGGAAAGGGAGGTGGGGTTAGAATAAGCTTTAGAATGTTAGGTGCTTATCCTTTGGGAATTATTCGCAGTGTATATGTATTATTTAAACACACAAGCCCCTGTTACTTACTTTGTATCGAAGTCCTTTAATTCTTGTAGTATAACATTTGTAGTATATATGGCTATCCTGTCTTGCTGAGCGTTTTGCATCAGTAAAACTACGTAATCCCTTACAAGGATAATTTATAAATACAACATTGATGTAACTGTTGGTAATACCAAAAATTTCTTAGCCAGTTTTGCCTTCTCTTTTTTGTTCTTCATTGTGTTAGAGTTTCTGGTGGAAAGTGATCTTGATAATAGATCTTCATAGGTAAAACTAGATGCCATATTAGGGTTATTTAAATAATCAGATCATCATATTTTTTTTTTACTTGCATAATTAGTTAACATTTAGTTATAACTGCAGCAGTGAACTTATTATTGGATATTTTAGATGTATTTAAGTTTTGCAGTTCCACTGTGTTTAGTTTGTTTTATAGAAATGGTGACAGGTCATTACCTAAAATGTTCTTTGTTTTGAATAAACCTTTTCTGGTACTTTACCTTTGTATTGATTTTTATTCTTTTAAGCTGGTGATTCAAGTTTTGGTCTTTCAGCATCATTGATTTTGTAGTGTTTGACTTTTTCTGTTTTTTCTCTCCCTATTGCTCGCTGATAGTTGGTGACTGACCTTTCACACAATGTCATCATCAGCCTTTTTTCTATGCTTGCTGTGCTCCTTGTTACCCCACAACAGCCTGAACAAGTACTATTTCCACAGTCTTTGCTGTGGTAATGTTCGAGCTTTCATGCATGTGCCTGTCCAGGCTACAGCATGAGTACTATGCTTATCCTTTGTCATGCTACCTTGCTGGAACATCCAGTCTCTTTTGTTTGTTGGTATTATAACTGACCAATAGACTAGTGTTGCAGCAGACAGGATGGGTGAGCTGGTACTGTCATTTCATTTCCATTCTCCCTGTCTGGCTCCTTCAGCAACACCTTTGTCACTAATTAATCCTGGGTCATTTGGGTCATAGTCTGGGCTTCATCCCTTTGTGCCATAGAACTGGCTTTGACTTTTTGTAAGCTTCACAATTCACTGGGCACATTCCATAGTTATGGTCCAGGGACTGTGTGGTGGGTCTTTTCTTGTAAAGCAAGAATGTACATTTCCCACTGGAGGAGTAAGAGGAAATTCAGTGTTGCAGGACCAGCTAAAGCTTTAAGCCAAGACATTGGATACTCTTTGAATGTTTATACTCCTGTGGGAAATGAGCAAGGTAAACATATCCAATGTATTATTGTGATAATGCTCGTCTCAAAGGTGCACTATTAAGATGTGTGTCACCCAACTTCATGTAAGCTTCTCAAGAGGAACCAGTCTTGCAAAGGTAGTAATTCCAGTTTGTTCTACTGAAATAGCCAGCAGATACAGAAGAGTGCTGTAAAGTTTGCATACATATTGTTTTCTACAGATACACCGGAAAGTTCAGATTCAGGATTTGGGGCTCAGGTTGAGGTCACAAAAGAAGAATCGTCTAGCGTTGCAACAGCAAACAGCATCCCCTCTGCCAAAGATGACAGCCAGTTGCAAGAGCTATCAAACCTCCGACTTGAGAATCAGCTGTTACGGAGTGAAGTTCAGTCACTGAATCAGGAAATGGCGTTAGTAATCCAGAGGTCTAAATCTACTCAACAAGGTAATTTTTCACAGCTTTATAATTTTTTTTAACATCAAAAAGTAAGAGGAAGGCAAGGGCTTTATGCATTAATACAGTGACTGGTGATAAGCTGACAAGCATAAGGATAAATATTCTAAAAACACACCATTCAGATTTTTTCTAAGGAAGGTAACTTATAAACATTCATTATGTGTATTCACAGGAAGATAAACTGTAGATGCAAGGAGATGATGCTTTTAATCTGTTGAGTCCTGAGCTGACTGCATTTTGTGCTCTGGCAGCTATAATAGAGGGAGGGATAGAAGGCTGCTGGAAAGATTTGAGGGGGTAGCTACCAGAAGGGCATGTGGTATAGAGAGAAAAGGGTATTACCAGTGTTTGGTGAACTTGGGCTCTTCTGACTAGAGATCATGGGGGGAAAGAGTGACAATGTATAGGTGTATAAGTTCATGTTGAGGAGACAGAGTATAGGAGTATATTTGCTTAAAACACTAAAAAAAATGCATATCAGAAACTAAAAACAATTATGCTCCTCTGATCCACACACACACACACACACACACAAACTGTAAATGATGATTCTGATTATAAACACAAAATAATGTACAAGCTTTTGTTTCACAAAAAACTGAAGTTAGACATGCTTCTTTAAATTACATTGTGTGTGTGTGTGTGTGTGTGTGTGTGTGTGTGCAGATATGCATACAATACATATAAATATTATATATATAATTTTCATTCACCCCTCCACCCTTTTTCCCACAGCACTTCTTATCCATTCAATATCCGTCATATCCCATTTTTTATTGAAAGTTATTTCTTTTGTTCTGATTTGCCATATATGAAAACTAATTGCTATATATAATTTTTGTCTCTGATCTATATCTCTCTATAATATTCTAAAATGTATCCATAAATTAATATTGTACATTTTTTATATTTCCTAATTTCTGAAATTCCTGTTGATTAATATGTCATAATAGGTGAATTCTGTGACATATAAGAAAGACATGATCCACTGTTTCTGTTAGATCACAAACTAGACAATTTCTGCCTCTGACTGCTTTATATTTCATGTCAGTTTTCACTAGCAGCGTCTGGAGTATGTCACTACATAAAATCTTTACTTTTTCCATATTTTTTTAATCTGTTTTTGTTTCTGATAGCATTCTGCACTGCTTCAAGATGATGTTCCCAGTAATTAATTAGTACAGTAAAACTCTCTTACTTTTCATATTATATTGTCCTGTTTTGCTTATTGTCGTCTAAGTTTGTCTTCTATAATTGTATCTTTTTCTCCTATTCTTCTGCTAAGTTTTTATCCCACCGTTCCTCCTGTTTTCTGTTTATAAGTATTGGTAATGGCTTGTGCTCATTTACAATCAAATATTCTGTAGATTTTTTTTATTTAAATATCCTTTTTTGTCTTTATTGTATATAATTCCCCTTTTAACTAATTTCCATCTCCATTCCCAAAAAATATAAAAAATAAGTTGTACTAAGTCCTTGCCTAATTCACTAGGAAAGGCAGTAACACTTCCTAAATAACTGAGTTTTCTCAAAATCATGGAATTCAGTAAATATGTTTTCTTTCTAAAACTTTTCCATAATAGAATTACTTGATGAATTTCTTCCAGCAGCTTGCTTCATTATTTAATACTGACATACTTTCAAAGAAATATTCCTAATATCTTGATATGGTCTATATAGAACTGAACAACTTCTTTTTTGCATTTTATCCAAATCCTTTGCTTTCTGTTTTATTAATAGTTAATCCAGTGCATGCCAAACATTTATCCAATTTCTGTAAAATGTTTCTCATCCATTTCACATTTTTTATAATTATAACCACATCATCTGCATAAGAGATAAAGGTGTTTTTAAACTTTTATATACTTCTTTCCATTTACTTTAAAATACTATTTAATGGGCATCCCTGCTTAACATCCTATTTAATGGGTATCCAAGCTTAACATTTTTTGAACGTAAATTGTATCTGATATCCAGCCATTAATTACTTCTCCAACACAGACACATCATGTTTTAATGAGATTTATAATTTGAGTATGCATATAGTATGCCTCTAAATATCTCACAATCGCCTCATATCAATATTATCAAATGCTTTTTTTTTTTTTACCTCACAACCCAAAATTTTCACGTCTTCTCAGTTGTCTGTAATATTATAGACTATTTTCTTAATTACCATTAGCATCTGTCTAACTTGCCTATGCCCTAAACCGTATATCCCTTATAGCTATGTCTTTGTAAATGTCTTTTGGCTTTTCCCGGTTAGGGGTCACCCCAGCGGATCACTGGTCAGCAGATTGATTGACAGTAGTGTTTTTACAGTGTCGAGTTGCAGCCTGGCACCCAACCTTCACAGAAGGCATGTAACCATGTCTTTTTTAAATACTTTTTCTAATTGTAATTGTATTACTTTCAGAAATATAAATTTTCTTTACTGTATGTTTTTTCAAATCAGTTTTATAACTCTAACACATATATTTTATTTAGCAGTAATCAACAAAGTATTGATTTCATTCCAGCAGTAAAATATTCACAATCTTCCAGCAAAAATCGATTAAAAGCAGTAGTGAATTATCCATATAACAGCAAAACAAGTGCTTTCGTTCATTCACTATTGCATTGCAAAGTCTAACTTTATCAGAAATACAAGGAAATAACTGTTGAACTCTGTTTAATTGTTCTTAAATGGAGTTCAATAGTTTTCTTTGTATTTCTGATAAAGTTCGACTTTGCAATGTATAGTGAACGAAGGAAAGTGCTTAAATAACTTTTTTTTGTTTTGCTGTTATATGGATATTTCACTACTGTTTTTAATCAATTTTTGCTGGAAGATTGTGAATATTTCACTGCTGGAATTAAATCAATATTTTGCTGAGTTATATCAATTATGTTTTGCTGTGAAACAAGTACTTGCCGTTTTACTTCATTTCCACAAGGTTTGTGTTTTTTATAAGTTTTAGTGAACTTTAAGAGAGTTAGTGTTTAATATTTTTATTTAGTATGGCCTCCTCTTAACATTCATTAAACATCAGAAAAAAAATGTTCAAAAACACGCGCGCAGTAGATAAATCCTCTTGCAGTAAAAAAATGTAATAAAACCAAAAAAAGAAACACTGCAGTCACAAGTACGTCTAAAGAATCACAAATGCAACTAAAAAAACCTTAACGGCTTTAATCTCAATGAAAATCTATAAGTGCTTTGATGCCAAGTATAAGGCACTTCATCAGACCGTAAAATAAGAATAAAACATTTAAATAATAACTTACAAAGCATTTTCAAAAGTCACATGATGCTTAAATATCCAATCCAACAGTTAGATACAAAGTAAGCAGGCTAACAGATGCATACAAAATTACCGCTCAGTTACCTGTTCAAATCACATGATTTCAAAATTGGTCTTAAAGGTACCTTGCCATTTAGACCTAAGCCCTTATCAGCTTGCAGTTTAACTATCCATCGTATCTCATGTTGTTCAGTGACATTCCTAAGAACGCCTAATCTAAGCCCTTCTTTCAAAAGTTCTACCACAATGACACAAAAATAAATTGATCTCAATTCTCAGTGATGTGTTTTGCTAACGCATTTTTATTGTCACACTTTCGAATACTATTAATATGTTCTGGAATTCATTCTCTTAAGGAGCGATTCATCTTTCCAATATAAAATGATGAGCACAAAATAAATTCCTCGAAAAATCCACTTTCACTTTGAAAAAAATACTTTCTATGAGTAGTGGGATGTACAAAATAATTCCTGCAAACAATGTGTACAACACACATTACATGTCTTACAAGGTGAAGTTCCCAGGGAATCAAATGGCTGCTCTAAAACTAATCTATTAGTACTTTTATAACAAAGGTCCCTCTGTAAAGCTGTCTTATTCTTAAAACAAAAGCGGGGTTGTTCACCTGCCAGCTGTTTTTTCATCAACCAAAAGTATCGGCCAGATGTTCTTCGTGTTTCACTATTGCAGTCATCACATTTGGGTTATCTTGCCAGGGGTAGCCCTCATTCGGCCCGAATACCAGAGGCTTCGTATTTCTGCATCTGTTGCTGTCGCTCCAGGACTGACATCAGGTTGTCAGTGGTATAAAAACAGGGAGCCGATGTCATTGCATCAGTCTTTCTTGCTGAGGATCCCGAAGCAGGTTGCACGAGTGCCGGTCGGCCGCTACCCGAGTTTTCGTTTCTGAATTGAAGTTGAAGTCTTCTAAAGTGAAGTACCCCGTTGGGGATACTTTTTTTTTTCTTGCTCTTACCAGTGTCAGGAAAAGTTAATTGTCTTGCCTGTGGAAAGCAAATACTATGTCGAGACTTCGATTCTTACTGCGTCACCTGTTTAGGCCCAGACCACAACATCCCCCGCTGTCGCTTTTGCGCTTTGTTCAGTACCAGAACTGTACATTGTTAGGCCCTTATTGTAGCTAGATATTTTTGCTGTCAGTCCTTGAATTCCGATGTGGCCTCGGTAAGCCATCTGACTACTGATCTTCCTGAAGAAACGTTAGGATAAAGACAGAGACAGACGGTCCAAAACTGCCAACGATGCTTCCGCTAAGCTAGTTGTCAGTTCTCCAGTCCTCAGCGAGGTGCTTTTGCAGACCCTGATGCCCGCTTCTGTGGATTCGCAGGCTGCTATTGAGACCCTTTTAGAGTCCGGTGTGCCACAAGACTCTTCTTCGTCTAAGGATCCTGCAGATGTCTCTACCTTGGGATGGGTCCAGAGCCGCAGAGCAAGCACCGACTTTTGAGGAAGTACTTCACACTACCGATACTCGACACAGACCGACAAGTTCTTTCGTGTCTTCAGTTCTTTCTAAAACTATCAAGTCCCTAAGGCCCTGGGTACGAACCACACCCAAAAAAATGATGACCTAAGTTCAGGCACCTGCTTCTTTGCCTTAATCTCAAATGCTTAAAAATGGCGGAAGACCTTATGCTTATTGGGGGAAGCCAGGCTACCCCTTCCAAAAGAAAATGAAACTTGTTCCCAGTAGTTTTATTTGAACAGGAGTCCAATGACTCTGATGCATCTGAATATGAAGACATGCAACCCCTCTTTGCTTATGATGATTCTGATGCAGAGGAAATCCATTCCTTCTGCCTCTCAACCCGAGGATTTTTCATTTGGGGAAATCCTTCATACTTTAAGGGAGCCTTTCCAATGGGAATGTCAAGACTATCCTCAGTCAAAAAAGAGACTCGGGGAATTCTTGGATTTACCACAGCACAGACCTTTGGCCATTCCTTCTGTCCTGGATGTTGTGGATGATGTTTTTATGGAATCCAGTTTGACTCCTGACACCCTTCTACCTGCTCCCAGGAAACTTGACAGGTATTAGAGTCCCTGACTATCACAAATTTCTTTTCAAAAATCCTACTGCTGACCCAGAGGTCATCTCTCAAGGACCTAAAGGAATTAAAGCAACTTTAGCTAAGAATCCCTCCCCTTCAGAGAGGGATTCCCAAGCTTTAGACAGATGGGGTAAAAAAGTATACACCTCTGCTACTCTTGCTATTAGAGCATTAAATTGTCAGTCCCACATGCTGAAATATCAGCAGCATACCATGGAACTCCTCAAACAAAACATATCTTCCTTTCCTGCGTGTGCAGAAAATAAAGAATTACAAGAGTTAATGCATTCTGCAAGTCAGGTAACTAAGCCCACCTTGCAATGTGGCTTTGACGCCCTAGAAGCATCTTGCAGGGCAGTAGTCACTGGTTCTGTCCTTAGAAGACATGCTTGGCTTAAGGAACAGACCTTACCAGACCATGTCAAATCCAAATTATTGGATGCACCATTGAACAAAGATAGCTTATTTGGCACCAAGGCAGAAGAGGTCTTAAAAAAGATGGGAAAAAAAAGCTAAATCTATGCAGACAGTTAGACTTCTTACAGGTCCAGTCTCCGAGGTTCAGTAGGCATTGCCCCTCCAAGCACTGGTCCTTTCCTGCCCCCTCCAGGGCAGCTCAGCCCAGACCCAGGGAAAGCAGGCCTCCCAGACAGCTGCCCCAGGGAATGCAGAGATCTAAGCAATGTTGTTTCTCCTCTTCAAAAACAGGGAGTGCAAAGCCACCCCTTTATGGTAAGAACTCACAATGACTTTACACCATCACCCCTTTCCTCTGCCCACCTGATTGTGGCCCTAGGAGGAAAACTCTCCTTCCACGCAAGCAACTAGTCCACTATTACCAACGACCGATGGACCCTCAACATAGTGTCCCAGGGATACAAATTTTATTTCCACACTCTGCCAACCCCAAAAGGGTTTCCAGATCTTCATCCAAACCAGTGGGCAGAGCCAAAAAAAAGTCCTTTCCCTGCTCTCCATGAGGTCTGTACAGCATGTTCCTTCAGAACAGATAGGCCAAGGTTTCTACTCCAGACTCTTCCTAGTACCCAGAAAAGAGGGCATATGGCACTCCATCCTCGATCTATCCATTCTAAACATTTTTCTAGTAATACCAAAATTCAGAATGCTCACCCACCAGCAGCTTCTACCAGTGCTTTCCAAGGATGCTTGGTTAGCCACCCTAGACCTAAAAGAGGCCTACCTACCTACATATCTCAATCAGGGAATCGTGCAGGAAATACCTACATTTCAGGGCAGGATCTATGCACTTTCAGTTCTCTGCGCTTCCCTTTGGCGTCTCCACTGCTCCCAGAGTTTTCACAAAATGCCTGGCTCCCACCATTGCTTTTTGCAGACAAAGAAATATTCACATTTACCCATACATAGACGATTGCCTGCTTCAGGCAGACTGTCAGGAAAAGCTGTTACAGCACCTGACTTTTGTACAGGACCTACTGACGTCCCTGGGGTATACAATCAATGAAAAGAAGTCAAAACTAATCCCCACACAAAAAAATTGTATTCCTGGGAGCAAGCCTGTACACAGCATCCCGGATGGCATTCCTTACTCCAGAAAAACAAGCCTACCTGACAGACTGCTTCTCTCAGCTAGCCACCAGAACCCAGTTAACCGCAAGGAAAATCCTGCAAGCTCTAGGGTCATGACTTCCTGCATCCTATTCATTTCATATGCCAGACTGCATATGAGGAAGTTACAATGGTACCTAAAAAGTCTTTGGTGTCAACAGTGCCGACCTGGAAACTCGCATACCAATGATACCTTGTCCAAGGAAAGATTTTCTTTGGTGGGCAGCAGTTTGCAACCACAACAAGGAACTTCCCTTCTCACAACCCCATGCCGCCCAGACCCTCACCACAGGCGCATCAGACTATGCCTGGGGTGCACACCTGGACGGCAGGTGCATTCAGGACCATTGGAGCCCAAGTTAAATACATTTGCACATCAACTAAAAAGAGATGTTAGCTGTTCAGCACTCCCTGACAGCCTTCAGACCCCTACTCTCCCCGGGGCCTTTATTGATCAAAACAGACAACACCACAGTGATGTGGGTATATCAACAAGCAGGGAGGGACTCGCTCTTATCCTCTCTGCAGGCTCGCAATGACCCTTGGCACATGGCCTCAGCCATGCAACTACACCTGCTAGCACAATTCCTGCCAGGCTCTCTCTCAACTCTCTGGCAGACAACTTAAGCAGAAACCTGCTAGACCCACACGTGTGGCAGCTAGACCACAGAACCTTTCACCCTTGTAACCCAGAAAATGGGGCACCCTGAAGGTCGACCTCTTTGCCTCCCACTCCAATCATCAGCTCAGAAAATTCTGCACCAGGGAACCTCACAGCAAGGCCTGGAAAGTGGATGCTCTATCCTTCCAGTGGGTAAACCTCCCGGTCTATTAATTTCCCCCTCTACCATTCTTATCATGGGTACTGCTCAAAATAAGTGAGGAAAAACCGAGTGCAATCCTGATTGCCCCAGACTGGCCATGCCAGCACTGGTACCCCACTGCTGCCCAGCCTGTCACCCCTGTCACCATGGCACCTACCTCAGATCCCAACACTTTTGACCCAAGGAAATGGAGAATTTATGCATCCTCAATTGCAGACCCTCAACCTGGCAGCCTGGCTTATTCCCTGACCCCCGTCCAGCTGCCAGCCTAAGCAAACAAGTCCTAGATATTGTACGTGAGGCCAGATGCCCCAGCACTAGGAAATCCTATGCTGACAAGTGGAAAAGGTTTTTGCACCTGGATCCCAGGCTAAGGGAGCTGGAACGGCACAGCCCTCCCTACCTCTCATCCTAGATTACCTGGCAGGCCTACTACATAGGGGTCTATCCTTCTCTTCTATTAAAATTCATGCCTCTGCCATCTCTGCTCATTACAGCACAGAGCCTCCTCTCTTCTTGCACCCCCTTATCAAACAGATCCTCTGAGGGACTAACAACTTAAGGCCACCCAGAAGGGCTCCTACCCCAGCTTGGGACCTTAACTTTGTGTTGGAAAAGCTCACCCTACCCCCCTTTGAACCTGCAGTTTCAGCAGAGTTAAAATTTCTATCTTGGAAAACAGCCTTGCTTCTGGCCGTCACTTCAGCTAGAAGAGTATCAGAGCTACAAGTACTCATGGCTGTAGAGCCTTTCATCATTTTCCATGCTGACAGTCTCTCACTCAGGACTAACCCATCGTTCATGCCTAAAGTGATGTCCAGTGTGGCTCTCAAACATTCCATACATTTGCCCACCTTTTTCCCTAACCCACAAAACAAGGGGGAAAGGATTCTGCACTCTCTACATGTGCACAGACAGCTCAGATTCTATCTGGACAGGACTAAATCTTTCAGAAAAAACTGATCAGTTGCTAGTCAGCTTCACAGCAGGAGCAGAGGGCAAGGCCATATCCAAACAATCTCCAAATGGATAGCAGACTGCATCCATTTCTGCTACAGACAGCACGGGAAACCACCCCCAAAGGGGGTCAGGACACATTCCACCAGAGCAACCTCCACCTCTACAGCCTTTCTCAGAGGGGTCCCCACCAGGGACATCCTGGAGGCTGCAACATGGATATCTGTTCATACCTTCACCAAACATTACTACCTGCCTATCTTCTCCAAATCCAGGGCAGGCTTTGCCACTGCAGTCTTGCAGGGCATCCTAGCCATCCCACAGGCTTCTTGACTGCCTTCACCCTTTTCTTCAGCTTTGGGAATCAACCCAAATGTGATGACTGCAACAGTGAAACATGAAGAACATAGTACAGTTGTGTACACTTACCATAAATGTAGATGTTCGACTGTATTCACTGTTGCAGTCCTGGTTTCCCTCCCTCCATCCCCCTTGTCTCTCTCTTCTTATCTCCTTACAGGGATTTTTTGGTATTTACTTTCTACTGGTGGTGTTTTTCCACCATTACCTAGCTCCCTATTTGGGGGGCTCCTGACAGGGCAAGAAAAACTGATGTAATGGTTTCAGCTGCCTGTTTCTATACCACCGAAGACCTGACGTCAGTCCTGGAGCGACAGCAACCGACGCAGAAATACTAAGCCTCTGGTATTCGGGCTGACTGAGGGGTATCCCTGGCAGGATAACCCAAATGTGATGACTGCAACAGTGAATACACTTGAACATCTACTTTTATGGTAAGTGTACACAACTGTACTTTCTTCATTGTTACCTGGTGTATAACATCAACGTCTCTGATGTAGTACAGGGGAACTGAAATTCTCCTATCTTTACCTAATTCAACACAATTTAGTTGCTCATTATTTCCTGGAATAGAAAAATATTCTTAATCTGCTGACATCTGATGTCATATTATCCATCTCATTCTTTTTGTATCCCCTATTTAATAACTAATTTTGAAGCATATTACGATCATTTCTCCTGAGATGTTGATGTTTGACTGCAGTTTTTTTTTCGATGGTTTTATTCATTGTACATGTTCACCAAAATTTTATACTGTTCATTTTCAAATTTTTTTTTACCATTTAGAGTCTAAACTGTCTGGTTCTGGAGCAGACCTGTCATTTACACTACTAAGAACACATTTCATTTCTACAACATTTATGTAATTTTTCATTATCTTTTTCAGTAAATTTAACATTTTCCTGCATTCTTGGCTGTATTGTCTATTTTTACCATATTTATTATTTAGATATTTAACCACCTCTATTTCTGTATTCTTTTGTTTCGTGAGTATAGTCCCATTCAGTAGTTTGATATTATCCATACTGTATTTCAGTTTACTTTTTTCTCTGAAAAAGTTAACATTTCTTCTTTTGTATTTTGCATAAGCAATTCCTGTTTTTGCAGTAAATTTTGTAATCTTTTTATTTTCCTCATACTATGCCATTACTCTTTGAATGTACATGTCATTGTCATTTCCAGCACATGATATCACTCTAATTATCATGGCCTTTTAATTATTATTTTCTTCCTTAAAATAATTCTTTTCAATGTCGGAATATGCTAATTTATTTTTTTTGTTTTATATTTCAGTCCTCAACTAGTCCAATTACAGTATGCAAATCTGTGTTATTAGGCTAGCTTATTTTTCAAAATGTTACTTAAAATTAACTGCATTTAATTTTTAATGATTTTCCCTTGTGTGATTACTTTGTCAGTAAATCCTGCGATAGGCCCACATCTCTTCTTGTTCTGTAAAGACTGCTTCTATCTTTCCATTTTCTATTTCTGTTCTAGTGTTAGACTGTATCTTTGTAAATTCAGTATTTTTGCCTATTTTAAGTTAGCCTAGTGAAATGAGTTCTGTTAACATCTGATATCAGTTTTCTGTGTTGTTTCCTTGTGTTACAATTAAAGTCCCCAAACATAATTGCATCAATATTTACTGCAACACACAGTTTAATATTTTCAAAATGATCCTCTGTTCTTCATGTCCGTATGTGTATAAACTGCAATTATTTTAAGTGCTCTTCCCATATACAGTGACTCCTTTTCTAGATGATCTAAAGATGATATTGTTATCAGAATTAAATCATTGCTAATCTCTACATGATCTAAAGATGATAATGTTAGCAGAATTAAATCATTGCTAATCTCATACGTATTTCGATTTCTGAATTCCATAAAATAAGTATTTCACTAGAACAGTCCCTATTCTGTTAAATTTAGTCACATTTCTAACATCTTGCAAACAAATAATGTCTGCCTTTTTTTATGTTATTGTAACACTAATAATCTTCTAATGTCAGTTACAGTACTGTTTACATTTATAGAGAAAACTTTTATATTATCCATTCTCTCTCCTCTTTTTTGTCTCTTTCATTCCCCTGTCAACTTCCTGCCTTTTACAACATTCTGGCTTCCTCCTCCTTTTGCCTTCACTACCGTCACTTTGCCCGTCTGATTTTTTTTTTTTTTTTTTATCAGTAGTATTCAAAGCTTTGTTTTTTTTTGTACTTGCACATTTTTAATCTTTTTCTGTACATTTATGTCCTTTTCCCCTTCTTCCTCTCCTGTCACATCCACCTTGCCATTTTCAATGTCTTGTTACAGTATCATTGTCATTGCCATGCAGTTCTGATATAGCATCCTGTTCTCCATTATCATTTTGAACTGTACAATCAATCCAAAATGCCCTTTTTGTTTACATTTATGATATTCACCAGTGCAGTTCTTAGCCACATGTCTCCTTTCCCCCCATTGCATATGGCATATCTTTTCACAGTATTCAACCAAATGTCCTTCAGTGCCACAAAAAAGCATGGTTTTGGATTGACCCTAATAGTACTCCATACTTTTTTCCTTCTGTGTTGATTACACTAGATGTATGTCATATTTCCACCCGATCGTCTTTAATTTTTTTCTATCATATACGTTATTATGTACTGTTTTCTCCCCGCATTGCATATGGCATCCTTTTTCACAGTATTCAACCAAATGTCCTTCAGTGCCACAAAAAAAGCATGATTTTGAATTGACTCCAATAGTGGACCGTACTCTTTTTCCTTTTATGCTGATTACACTAGATGTATGTCATATTTCCACCCAATCGTCTTTAATTTTTTAAAATATCATATACGTAATTATATACTTTTTTCAAAATTAAATTAACTGCAACTTTATTAGCATCAGTCTGGAATGGCATAGTAAGTCTCTTAAATAAATTGGCTTGTCACAACATAATTAGTTCATGAAAATATATTTTCCCTTTTTTATACTTTTTCATGAAGCATACCCTGCTTTCACCAATTTGTTACCAAATTGTTCTTTCCCAAAAATAAGTGCTCTGACATCACTGTTATGCCCAAAAGTGATATTATAGAATCCCAAAGTTTATCTCTATTTATACTTTTAGCTCTGTTTGGATTGCATCCTTACAGTGTATGTTCTTTTCTGCAGCCCTTGTTTATCATTTATAGTGTCTATCTTTTTAGCAGACATTCTTGCTACTGCAGTAGGGTTGTCTGTATTATCCTTTATAACATGATCATCTTCAGTACTGCGGTGGTGGTGCTGCGGTAGCGTTGTTGCCTCACAGTAAGATGTCCTGTTCGATTCTCAGCTAGAGCGTCTTCTGTGTGGAGACATGTGTGAATGGGCGTACCTTCGTTGAAGGTTGTGCGTCAGGGCTGGCAACTCGGCACGTAAAAATCTACTGCCAATCATTAGCAGACCGGAGTTCCGCTGTTTCGACCCCTAACCGGGAAAAGCCAAAAGACACAACAACAACATGATCATCTTCAGTATGACTAACTCTATCCATTATTTTACCCCACAAAGCTGCCTCATTATCTCCTGGTTCTCTTTCTGAAAACTTGTCATGAAGTACTTAATCCTGCAACCGTCCTGACTAGAGGGTTGCAATGATGGTTGCTTCCTCCTCTTTCTATACATGATTCTTCATCTCTGCTTACTGACTGGAGGAGCAATAGGTGTTGAAACAGCTTTTTGGAATCTTCCAACTCTAATTCTGTAACACTGCATTCCATCATGATGGTTCATGTGCCACTTCTTCCAGCCACCACTGAGCTAAGAAAGGGAGACATGCGCACATAGTCGCATACTGTAGGGGATGTTTTCTGATGCACTATCCAAATTTCCTCTAGTACTATAAATACCACATTGGATCTCACCTGGAAAGAGGCCACAAACCTAGTGGGATTAACAGCAAAGGATAAATAAAATAAATGTGGTCACCCTGACTAGAAAGAACTGGAGGTTGAATGTGTGCACAGGCAACAGATTTTTGGGTAATCAGATTCCTTGGATTGCCAAAGGTCTAGTTTAGTTTGCCAAAAGCTAGCTATGCAACCACTGTGTTTGTGATGCTGCAGAACAGCATAACCAAAAGTGTGGCATGTGAATCTGGTACTTGATGAACTTCAGTATGTGCAACTAGCCTGGCATTACATTTGTAGAAGTGGTCCCTCCTCTGAAAACTAAACCAGTTCCCTATATAATCTTTAGCATACTCCCCAAGTGGCCACATCTTACCGGTGTATAAGACCAGCTATGGCCAGAAGAAGAACAACAATATAACGGCACTATAGTGATGCCCTTGGCCAGATGATGCGACCCATCACACTACTTAAATGAAGAAAAAAATATAACTTGGAGTTTTTCAACAACGTATGATAAGTAAAGTGGCAGAATAGGCTTATTACATGGATGCCTTGTAATACAGGTATCCCTTGATGCAACATTTGTTTCTCCTGATATAGTAGGTCATTCTTCTGTATCTTTACGTCAGGTTTCTGCAATAATATCTTAAGCCCCCAAACTTTTCACTGTTGAAGTTGCAAAGGAGAGCTCAACTTAATTTTAGTTGTATGGAAAAAAAAGATGAGGAGGTCTTTGGCTCATTCAGAGCAGATTGCATTCCCCCCTGGTTTTGATACAGGAATTTGATACAGATTCCTGGGATGAAGACCCACTTTCCTTTAATTCCCCTGCAAAAGATATTTCCTTATAGCTTGAACCGTAAGAAAGCATATTTTCAGTGGCTTTCAAATTCCTGATCCTGTCTCAACGTAGTTTTGCTAAACTGAGTAAGCTTTTTAAAACGGAACACTTTGCAATCTCTCATTTTACTGATTGCTTGTAGGATACATTGTCTGAGTTTTCATTGGAACCTGATTTTAAATAACCTGCTTCAAAAAAAAGCCTGACAGATTTACAGGGTTCATGAATAAGATATACTTCTGTATTAAACTGAATGTTTGACCTGGCTGTTGCACTTCAGCTTATTCTTAAAGAAAGCAGCTGCTCTAAATGCTTTTTCTAGTGAGCTAGAGTAGTAGCTCCCTGGTCATATTTGGGAAGTGTGTGTAGATGTCTTCTACTTCAACTTTTGCGACCATTACCTGTCAGATCCAAATGTTGCAGTACCAGGCTTAGAGCATTAAATAAGTGGGAGTGTTATTTCAAGGTGTTCAGATTTCTCTCTTAAGAAAAATAATTGTAATGTTGACTCAGATTGTACACAATGTAGGGTAAGTAGCATTTTTTCAAGTGTGGTTGTAAATTTGTGGAAGGTGGTTTAAAGGCAACTGACTTAAGCAAAGTATTATTCAGATTTTATAGATTTAAAGAACTTAAACCTTTCTCAGAAGATCTGAGACTGTAGATGTCCCTCTGGGCAAACCCTTTAGTCTGGGGTGTATGGAGAAGCTGGCACACCTGGTATGTTAGTGAGAGACGGGGCAGGAAGGCCTCAGAAAAGTTAATAAAACAGCTGGAGGAAAAGGACAAGACAGTGGAAGATATAGTGCAAATGTTTCATTCCTTAAATTTTTTTAAATTACCCTGTTAAGGCTTAGCTGTTCTGTAGAAATTAGACAACAGGGCAGCAGTATGACAAAAAGAGGAAGATAGTGTTAGCAGCTGTGAAGAAGTAGAAAATGCAATGACTGCAACAAATCACTCAACATGAAAAGCAGTGTTTTTGTAGTTCCAGCTGGAGGTTAGCTATCATTCTTTGTGTCTTTTTGTAGCTCTCTGATATGTTGTAGAAAGTTTCAAGACTTCTCAAACTCTCAGTATGTATACCCACAGAGAACTAGGTAGGGAAATAGTCTCCACAGGTCACATCGCAAAAATGTATTCTCCAGTATTCATAGGCTGTAATACAGGATTTGAAATAAAACACACTCCACAAAGTAGATGAACCACCAGGTAGAAATGTAATCCTGGTACCTCGGCCTTTTGCCTTCAAGGGATATTTTCTTACAAAACACCAGCATCTTAAATAGCATTATACCTTAGAATTTTTTTCCAGTAGTACAATTACACAATTAACTCAGTTAATTAACAAATACAATCACCCAAAATCCAATGCCCTTCACATTTAAAATGACAGCATACATTACCATTGAATTTCAACAATTCGTATTAAACAAAAATTAGCAAGGAAAATGGCAGAAAGAGTATAAGTGCTCAAATATATTCTTTAAAATGTCATAGACACTTCCTGATGTAATCCACCGGGATGTAATGTACCATAGTTAAAAATAAATGGTTAAGCCTAGAGTGAAATGTTCCCCCTGCAATCCCAATCTGGGCCAAAACACTAAAAAATAAAGAACAACCATCACCCCCCATGGACAGACATCTGTCCATGGGGGTGATAGTTCTTCTTTATTTTTATATATATATATATATATATATATTTTTTTTTATATATATATTTTTATTTTATTTTTTAATGAAACAATTTCTGCTGTTCTGGGCTGTTCAGCCAGCGCCATCCTTAGAAATAGGCAGGAGCTTTTCCTTGGGGTTTTTCCTGATACCAGGGAAAGAATAACAGGGTGGCCTGTCCTAGATATGGCAAACTCTAGCAGCTTCCTTAGATAATGGAGTGTTCAGGATGTTGATTTTTCACAACCTTTTTTTTTCTTCTTATACAGAAGAAACAGTGATCAAGGCCCATATAGTTTTCCTAAGGTTTTGAATAGACACCATTATCAGTCTGCTTCCTTACCTCATGCTCTTTATTGTTTTGCCCTATTAAGGCTTCAGTAGGTGCATAGTTAACGTTACCTGGATAGCTATCTGATACAGTTCTAGTCTCAGAGGCTCTACCCTTGGCTTGTTGTAAACTCTCCATAGCTTTCAAAATGTGGAGATTTCTCTTAGTTACAAGAAAGCAGGCTGTGTCCTTTTTCGGACAGACCTGGATGTCTGAAAGGAGTTCTAAACAAATTCCTGCATCGTTTTCCCCGATAGGGCAGTATCCAACTGATGGTGGAATTCTTTTTATCATATTCTTAACAAAAGCAACTGACAGCAAGAGCATTCTTTAAAGTCCTGAGCTACATGTTGTTCTCCATCCTTATTGTATTTATTCTCAGACTTCACATAAGGAAGTTGTAGTTATTTTTTTACAGTCTTTGGTAAACTGACTGATAAGTCACTAGAGAGCAGTTTTTTTTTTAATCCATCTCAGATGAATGAGTTGCAGTGGGTAGCAAAACCAGCTTTTCATCGGACAGTGTTTGCCTTTTGCCCCTCCAGTGCCAAATCAGACCTTGGCAACATATGAATTACGTATTGTCTGGATAGTTTACCTAGCGACCCTGTATGTTCAAAACTAGTCTCCATCTCTAAGAAGGCAGCACATTGGCTGCACTGTGATGTTACTGTTCTCCCTGACTTTGATAGCTTTTCAGTCTTCAGCTAGGGTGTTTGGCAGATTTTAGATCAGAAGGGGACTGTTTCTTCCATGTACTTGCTTTGACCATTTGAAAAAAAAGTATTAATAAGAATCTTGCCAACCGGGAATTTTTATTCCATGTTAAAGGACAACAATGCCAGACAATTTTAAGCAGTCTAGCCTTAGTCTGTTGTAACTAGCAGCTGGACAGAAACCATTCTTATGTTTTTTTTTTCATTCAACTTGCATTTAAATTAATACTAGTTCTAAATATTTCCATGCAGAGTAGCTTTATACTGATTAAAATAGAGTACACACAATTCATTTAGAAGAAAAGCTGATTATAGCACTTACTAAGTAGCCCTTTAACAAAGGTAAACATTGTTTTTTAATGAATAGTATACATTTGTATGTTCTGTTTCTTTTTTAAAGAAAGATCCTTTTTACTTAAGGTGCATGGCACAGCATAACTTTCAAAAGACTTGTGGAGTACATGTGTTATTGACAAGATCTTAAATATTTGTGAGAAGTTTAAGTATATTTATACTACTGAGGGCAAACCCTCAGCAGCAACCCACCTTCTACTGTATATGCAGAGGTTCTGGAGAATATATGTGTCACGTCAGAAGGCTTAATTTGACACACTGAGCAGATGTGGTGTAACCTCTATGAGGGTTATAGTCAGCTGAGTTTTCTGGAACACCTGTGTAATGCTTGATACGCTAATCATTAAACTTCCATTTTTCCATCTATGTTTTGACATTGTAAACTGCTTCTTGATCTAAATGCTGTAGCTTAAAAATAAATAAAAAAAAACTTAGTTCATTAGTGTTTAAAAGTTTGTGTGTGTGTATGCATATATCTATGTGTATATTATACTGTACGTATGTTTGTGTATGTATATGTATGTACGTATATGTGTGTGTGTGTGTGTGTGTGTATATATATATATATATATATATATATATATATACACACACACACATGCATATAGTGTACACACACATACATACATACATACACACACACACACACACACACACTGTATGTGTGTATAATATATGAGATGGAGACCACAACAGAGAAATCTGCGCACACTGTGTGTGTGTGTGTGTGTGTGTGTGTGTGTGTGTGTGTGTGTGTGTGTGTGTCTGTGTGTCTGTGTGTCTGTGTATGTTTGAGTGTGTATAAGTTTGTAATACATATGTAGTCATATTAAATGAACAGTAGGAGGACTACAGGTGCTCAAGTCCCAAGTGCTCGAAAAACACTGTCTTGAAGATAGACTCTAGTATAAGCTGCTGCTTGTGCTGTAATTTGAATATGCATTTGGCAAGCAGGAAGGGAGTTTTAGGATTAGGGAGTATTACAAGAATTTAGCTTTAGGGAGAGGGGTTGGAGTTTTAGGCTAAAGGGGTGATTGGGTACATTATAGTTACTGAAGGAGAGTGCAGGTTTAGGGTAAGGGACTGAGGTCTCTGTTTGGTAACTGGGTAGGAGTTTTAAGGTTAGACTTTGGGTACTAGTAGAGCTATATAGTTTTATAGGGTTGGGTGTTTGAAGGCCTACATAGAAATAGAAGATTGGGCTAGTGGGTATTTGAGCCCTTGCTTATATTTGCAAGTGACATTGAGCAGGTGTGTTGTGAACTGCTGCCATGCAAGCATCTGTAATAGGTCCTACACACACCTCATATCTAATATGCCCATTTTTTAAATTTGCAAAATGTGTAAATGTATCTTTGTGGTAGCATGCATGTATTAAGTTTCAGTGATTACTTTACATTAACTTTTTCATTATATTATTTCCATATCATGAGTAAGATGCCTCATATCTAACTTTTCCTTTTATAAAAAGGGAAACACCTACAGTTGAATTATAACTTTTAAGCTTCTCTTTATGTTAAATATTGAAAAGTCTGTATTGAATTATTGTCTTCTTTTTTTCTTTACAATGTGGCAACCCTATTTGTAAATAACATGGAACTTTTTTGAAATTTATTACTAACATGGACGTTATTTGAATTTTGTGTAATGAACTGTATAGACTATTTCCTTTGTAAAAGTAAAGGTAACTTGCAATTCTTGGAGCTTTTCTCCCTGGGCCTCCATTGAAAATGGGCTCTTCTAAGCCCAGTGGTCTTCCCCGGTCATCAAACTTAAATAAATAAAAGATTCACAATACATATATACATCCATGGGGTAGCATGCAATAAGTAACACTGGTCACTGTATGTTAACAGTGGTTCTATATATCAGGTAGGCCGTGGGCTAGTTACATCAAAATTAGACTTTTGTATACATTGGAAAAAAGACATAATGTTCAATCTGGAGTAGTCCGTATTTAACTGTTACTTTTTTCAGTCTTTCACCATCAGGGTTGGGAGGGTGGCCTAATGGTTAAGGTGTTTGCCTTACAAACACAAAGTTCAGGGTTTGAGTCTCACAAGGGATAATTGGCTAGGCTTAAAATGGCTCGCAAGGGCAGTTAGCTTAGTACTAATCTGTGAACCTGTATCTGGTGAATTATTTAACAAGTTTGTTTTTGCTGAACATCTGATTTTTCTTTTAGGACAGTTGCTCTTAACAGTTCTTAATTTGTTTGTTCATAGGGTGGTACTAGGCTATCGGCCCTAGGGCCTATACAAGCCTAGCCATAACAATTCCCTGGCTATTTCTTCCTGCAGTATTTACTTCCCTGGACCCCTGTCTAGCAGGGCGACTGACATGATGCTTGGAGTGAATTTCCTATCTCCCATCCAATCATCAGGTTTGAAGAGGGGCAACGAGGCTCTTTGCCTGACATATATGGGCAGTCTATTCCAGAGTATGGGGAGTCTCTGGGTCAGGAACCTATCCCTCCAGCATGTTTTGTTCATTGTGATGACAAGGTTTAGATCCCTGGAGCATGTGTCTGAGGGATTGGGATTTCTTTAAGTGTAGCATGTCCAACAGCTCTGGGTTTGACATGGCCTTCTATGTTAAGCAGAGAACGCCTCTGAGTAAACGATATGCGATAGAGTATAGGTGGAGTTTTTTTAGATGATCAGCATAGGGCATCTGCTTTAGGCCTGTGATTCTTTTAGTGAGGTATTTCTGAGGCCTTTCCAGTTGTTGCAGATGTCTTGAAAAGTACATAAAACGGGGCATTGTATTCTATAATGGGTCTAATGAGGGATGAGTACAGTGGGACAATGACCTCCTTTTTTCTGGATGAAAAAGCCCTTAGTGATGAGGTGTGCCACACAGAAGGATTTCCTGACTGTTGTGGCGATGTGGTTATTGAAGGTGAGACCACTGTCCACCTGTGTCCCTAAGTCTCTTATCACACTTTTGGTGTTTAGTGTACTGCCAGCTATGTGGTAATTCACAGGTACATGTTTTTTCCCAAAGGGGATAACTATACATTTCTTGGCATTGAGCCTGAGCCCATGGCTCTGGCACCAAGCATCTGTTTCTGTAAGGACCTATTGTAGAATATACACATCATTTGGGGATTCAATAATGGCTCCCAGTTTGCAGTCATCTGCGAACTTTGTTAGCCAGAGTCCCTTAGTGTTGTTCTGTACTTCAAAGACGTAGATGCCAAACGAGAGCGGTCCGAGGACTGAAACCTGAGTTACTCCACTTGTCACTTGTCTGGAGCAGGATTTGGAGTCGGCTACTTTTACAGTGTGGGTTCTGTCAAGTAAGCCAGTTGGCAACCCATCGAGTGACATAGGGATTTATGCCCAGCTTAGTACGTTTATCTATGATTCTAGAGTGGGGGATGGTGTCAAAGGCCTTGGCGAGGTCCAGATAGGCTGTGTGGACCCACCTTACCCTAGTCCTCGGCTCTGGAGACTGATTTGAAGAAGTCAGTCAGGTTCAGGAGACAAGATTGGCCCTTCATGAACCCAAACTGCATGGGGTCCAGTGTTTGAAGGTTGCCAGTGTCTTTGTTTATAAGTTCCATGATGATACGTTCCATGGCCTTACAGATCAGGCTCGTCAGACTGATGGGACAGTAGTTCTCAGGATCCAAGTTGGATCCCCCTTGTGGACTGGGATAACTGTAGCTGTGTGCCACTCAGTGGGCATGAAGCTTGAGATGAGGCTATGATTAAACCTTGCACTTGGGTGAGGTGCCAGTTCATTTTGTAGTTCATGTAGTACACAGTCTGGGATGTTGTCTGGTCCCATGGATGCTGTATTCTTAGCTTTGGAGAGTGCGTTTTTTACCTGTGTGGCCATTATTACCGGAATTTGGCAATCTTTTGGTATTGCGATGGGCCGTTTAGGGGGTGAGGGGGGGTAAAGTTTGCACTGAATCAATCTGCCATGATATTGGCAATATCCTTGGGATCAATATATTTAATGCCATTCCATTGTAGGTCAGAGCAGATCTGAGCATTGCCACTTAGATTCTTGACATGGCTATAGATTACCTGGTGGTTGTCTTTGGAAATCTTTGGCAATTTTATTTTCGTAACCAGCTTTGGTGGATTTTATGAGGGATCTCAGCTTCTTACTGAGGCTGGTAAGGGAGTTTTTTTTGCATCCTGGGATTTTCCTCTTTTCTGCAACAGTTTCTTCCTTTTGTTGTAAAATTTGTTTATGGCAAGGGACCACCAGATTGGCTTCCTTTTTTTGAAGGAGAGCATTTTGGTTCAATTGGGGATGGCACGATTCATGCATGAGTGGATGTGCTCGTACAGTGCCTTAGTGTAGAATTCAACAGTTGAACTTTCAGTTCCCGTCTGCATGGGTGTCATGAAGTTTGTCACTTCTGACTTGAGTAGCATGAAGTTGGCTTTGGAGAAGTTTTTTATGGAGGTTTCCTTACTGGAGGGTAGGGGTGGGATGTGGATGTCAATGGTGATTAGCTTATGGTCATACCTGACCAATAGGTGGGAGCATCGATTTCCCATGTTGGTGATGACCAGGTCTAGGATATTGGAGCCACTGGTAGGACTTGAGTATTAGTTGATCCAGGGCATTGGAACTTATGAATTCCAAGAACCGTTGGGCAAAGGTGTTGGTACACTAGTAGTTTTCCCAGTTAATGGCAGGGTAGTTGAAATCAGCCAGTATTAGGGTGTTTGGTTGTATCTTAATATTTTCCAGTATGTTTAGAAAGGTGTAGTGAGAATCTTGGTGCATAGTGGGGAATCTGTAACAAGCTACAATTTGGATTGCAGTCTTACCTAGTGTTAGTTGCACCTGGAGAATTTCAGACGCATTGTGTTTTTCAACCAACCCGGTGTTGTGAATATCAACACTCCTCCACCTTTAGTGTTTTGGTCCTGGTGTGGTGGCCGAAAAGTGTGGTAAGAGTTGTAGCCTGGTATTGCAGGGGTGCTCTCTGGAGCCTTGAACCAGGTCTCAGTTACTGCACGGATATCGATGTTCTCCATTTTTAGAATTGCCTCGAGAGAGTGCATTTTGAGGTTTAGTGTTCTAGCACTGAGTAGCATTACCTTCAGATTTTGCAGGCAGAACTTCTGGAGTCTTGTTTGCAGCTCTTTACTATTACAATTATCACAGTCTATTTTCATGCAAACAAGACTTGTGACATATTTGGTTACGCATCTTTATTGACCTTTAACTTCAACACATTTGTTTTATACAGTTAGCTGTCATTTCTCCTGCAATTTTCCCTAATACCTACAGTAGATCTTGTTCACATGCTTTACTTACTTTGTCAACTTCAAGCTGCAGTGTTTCACATGGCTTTTCAGTCATTGTTTGTCTCTATCCTATAACTCTGGTTGTTTTCTGCAGTATATGTCATAGTGACGTTTTTGTCATTGCTGATTTCTTTCCAGAGTTTCCTCAACTTTGTTTTTCAGTCATTGGCAATGTAGTGAAAGTAGGCAATCTTCACTTCATACTTAAATTCATCAGTAGCTTATAAGAGATTGAGATATTTTGTAATTGTTTCTGTATTACAAAATAGTGTTTTGACCCCCCCTCATTGATTTTGCTACTGCTGTTTTCTTATAGATTCCTCACTGTTTCAACTTTCCATGCAAAAATCTTATGGTGGACCAATGCCAGATATGCAACATGTCTTAAGAATATAGACTTTAGCATACTTAATCACACTTGCAGTTTTGCCTGTTAGTGTGATTATTTCAGGGAACTTGGAATAATAATCCACAAATATCGATCATAATAGGGCGGCGATAGCCGACACACTTTGGCTAGGCTTATAAATGCCCTTGGGCAGATAGGTTCATAGGTAGGTGCTAGGCTATGTGGCTTCTATGAGTTAAAGCAGGTCTGTACCAACTTGGCTTTAAAGGGGTCTGGGACTGGCCATACTTTTATTTCTTCCTTAGGATTGCTGTTACATTCTGCACTCCTGGTAGAACAACTCTTGTGTTACTATTCCATTTGAGTTGATATTCCTGGTCAAAACATATCTGTTATTGTTTCTTTGCACTTTACTATTCACAGATGTGATTCATGTATCCTTTTAAGCATTTGTTTTTTTTTCTTCACTGAAATTTATTTATTTTTTATTTATTTTACATTTGTTGACCGAGATAGTCCGACTGGATGTGTATCCATTTTCAGCGGAGGCCCGGGGAGAAAAGCTCCACATTAAGACAATTTACAAGACAGAAATCTTGACCATATACAATACAGATAATGTCAGACAGGTAAAACATTTCAAATACAGGAACATTTATATAGTACTGTTACAGTAACATACCAACATACCTGACTAAGTTAAAAAGTGTGAGTAAAAGGATTAATAAAACTTTTTTTTTTTTTTTTTTTTTTTTTTTTTTAGGGTAGCATTGTTTATAAAGATTACCAAACCTTAGGAGGTGAGCTACTACAGTAGGAATTGAGAGAATATCAGAGCACCTGAAATAGCATGTTAAAGATAGATAGTAAAGAATGGTCCTGCTAGGGGAGAAAGTGTCAGTCAGGATTTGTGCATGGGCAAAGCCATTGGGCTTTAAGGAAGATTCTTAATAGCTTCTTGAAAAGTGGGGTAGAAGAAAGGGCTGTTAGTTCAGTTGGAAGAGTGTTGCAAGAGTTACCAATAGAGTTTGAGAACAAGCTATCTCCAGATTTGTTGTTGGACTTTAAGGTAGCTACTAGTACCTTATTAGCTGATCTAAGGGTTGTTAGATTTTTATATGGGCAGATAAGGGTAGAGAGTATGGGTGTATCTTTGGGATGGTGTAAGATCTTGTTTATAGTAGTAAGTTGCTGGAAAATAATCTGGCTTTGCAATTCCAGCCATCCTGGCAATTTAAGATTTTGGCAGTGGTGGGTTCGTAAAGGGGGACCAGTGGCAAATCTAGCTATGCTATTATAGGCTGTTTCCAACTTATGAAGATTATTTTTGGATAAGTTGGTATAGATTGGGGATGCATAGAGAAGGGTGGAGATTGTGAGCTTGGGCAATAGAAGTCCTAGCTAGAGGTGTGAGATAGGGTTTAAGTCTGTAGAGGAAACCAATTTTTTTATTAACTGATTTAATGTTAGGTTGATATGTGCGTCAAAGTTTAGATTATGATCAATTGTTGCACCTAAAAATTTGGTGGTTTTGTTCAGAGTTATTACAGTACCATTATTAGATGTAATTGTGAAGTCAATAGCAGGAGACTTCTGAGTGGGAGAGAATAGTACCAATTTAGTTTTTCGGGGGTTAAGGAGGAGACAACATTGATGTAACCAGTTTTCAACTAAGGTAAATACTGCTTGGGTACTCGAATGAAGTTCAGCAGGCGAGGAGGCTGAACATATTAATGTCGAATTGTCGGCATATTGTATGCAGGTGGTTTGTAGAAGGGAGATTTTCAGATAATTTATGAAAATAGTGAAGAGGAGGGGTCCCAGAATAGAGCCTTGTGGGACTCCAAGAGTTATAGGGAGAAGAGTAGATAGTTTATTATTTTCCCAGAGGACTGCATGTTGTCTGTTTACTAGATAGGACTTGAACCAATTAACTGTCTGGGTATCTAGTGAAAGTGATTTGAGTGAGTTTAACAGTAATTGATGATTAACCATATCAAATGCTTTTGAGAGGTCAATAAAGAAGGCTGAGGACAGTAAGCTGTTAAGATTTTTATTAATGCAGTCAGAAAAGGATAGTAGAGCAGTTGTACTATGGAAAGGCCTAAAACCATGCTGGCAGCCAACTAGCAGGTGGTTTTGGAGAAGATGATCAAGTAGCTGACAGTGAATACATCTCTCCATAATTTTTGCTAAGGGGGAAAGTAGGGCTATGGGGCGGAAGTTAGAGAGTTCATTTGAGTTTCCACCCTTATAATATATGAGACTTTCCAGAGGGATGGGATAGAACTTTCTGTAATGGGTCTGTTAATTAAGATGGAAACAGGGTAGGAAAGCATTCCAGTTGCCATTTGAAGGTATTCAGCTGGGAGGAGGTCAGCTGATGGAGTGCATCGTTTAAGCTTAAGAAGTAGGGAGTGTATGAGAGATGTTGGGACAGGCTGCAGTTGTAATACTTTGGGGTAGGGTGGTTGGCAAGGATGAGTCAGTGGTGTTAACAGGTGGTAAGGTATTTGCTAAAGATTGAACAGTTTCTGAAAAAAAAATTGTTAAAAATATCAGCAATTTGGTTGGGAGAATTATGAGTCAAGTTAGAAGGGGTAGGTGTTTTGGCTTGTCCAGGATGGAGTAATTTATTTATTCCTGACCAGAATTTTTGTGGGTTTAGATATTGGGTTTGTTGAAATTTAAGATAATAGTTTTTTTATCGAGGAATATTGATTTTTTAGTGGCATTCCTGAGCTGTCTAAAGTTTAAGTGATCAGTAGGGCCTTTGGTACTTCTCCATATATTCCAGATTTTATTTCTCAGTCTCATTTTTTGCCTTGTCTCATTTGAGAGCCAGGGAGCAGGTTTGTTCCTAATTTTAACAGTACGAGAAGGGGGCATGGTGCTCAAGGATTTTTAGGAATGTATTGTTAAAAAAAGAGACTGCTTCATTGAGAGGTAGATATTTTAGGGGTGACCAATTGTAGGCTTTTAGCTCTGCTTGAAAGTTTCCTAGGTGCTGTATTCTTTGAGAACCTGACCGTTTGAAGTGATTCATATGGATACTTGATTTTGTTAATGGGTGTAGTAAGAAGGTTGCCGCGTCTTTGCATGAATCCAAAATGTATCAGAAGAGTTGCCTGGAGCACCTTTGCTACAGAACTTTTCAGCTGTATTGTTTCTTGCAGGATTATTTTTAGAATTTCACCATAGTGATGAAAGCAAGCTCTTCATATCTATAACATGTCCCTGATAATTTTTCCTTTGTCTAAGGGACTTCCTGACTAAGTACGCCGGCTCTGTGGTGCAGTGGTATGAAGGCCCCTGTGGTTATCCAAACAGTGTGGGATTGACTGGTAACCTGGGCACTGGTAGAGCAGGTAAAGAGGCTGGAAGAGAAATGCTGATGCCAGTCTGTCCATACTGAAGAGAGGCAACTTGACTTTCTGCAGTACTGACATTTCACAGAGGGGAGGGATGTCATGGTAGTGTGAGGGCTTGAACATGTCAGTCTACTAAGTAGTATGGTGATGACCTGTAGCCATAAATTGGTGCATGCAAGGAAATGGGCTTGTGAGTCTGGCATTGTCACACTGCCCTGGGGATGAGGGATGATAAGGCTAACAAAAAACCCTGATGACTTGCTGGATGTTGACCTCCCATGATTGGGTCTGTCACAGAAGGGCTGATGTTTGATGGGTAACATGAGAATAACACTTAGAAAAAAAAATGTATAACTTAAAAGAAGTTTTGTCTGGATATAAATAGCATAAAAGAACAAATATAAGCTGAAATAATTCAGTAGCTAGGGACTCTGCCCCTTAAGTTGAGGAAGAATGAAAAGGACAACATCAGGTGGTTGGGCTGGCCAATCAGCGTGCTTATTTGTGAATGCTAATGGCCAGTCATTGTATAATAGCATTTATTTATACAACAAACAGTAAAATCAAGAATGTTATCAAGAAATATTTCGTTACAATAGCTATAATATAGGTATTTACGTAGACAAAGTTGTCTGTGAACTGCACCTTTCAGACATCTGCTCTGAACTGACAATGTTTTTGTACTGCTTTCTCTGCTGAAATCTGAAACGTCTTATATTCTCTCTGTAACTTGTACACACTTTCCTAACCTTGGGATTTCAGGCCTTGGATTGTCTAAATCTTAATAACAGCACTTGGTGTTAGTCCAGGTGGTCTTAAACTGCATACGTTTCCAAACTGTGTTTCTGCCTGTGCAAAGTCATTGTGACACGTCAAAGATATTTCACATGAGAACAGATAATTTGATCCTGAGATCCCAGATAACTAATTAGCTGTTCTTTTCAACTAATGCTGTATAAAGTAAAATGATCTGCTTGAAAATGGATTTTTAATCATGTTCATTGAAAACTGTGCTTTATGTAAGATCTAACTTAAAATTAATCTGCAAGCCATACATATGTTGTTTATTTCATGCTTATGACCTTAGCATTTGAAAATAAATTGTGGTGTTTGTAAAGCCTTTGATAAAAGAACTGGAGAAACCAAACTCATTTTTGAAAGGTTCAGTGTACAGACAGTTTATCCATAGCAGAATCTTCCACTTCTCAGGGAATCTAAAGATTCTCTTTCTGGTTTTCTAAACCAAAACCATGAAGTGAGGCTAGATCTGTTTAAAGGGGGGGGGGGGTCTGCTCATTCTCTTGAGGATAAGACCTAAAAGGGCTAGTTTAGAGGACAGAGATTCCCAAAGTGATTCTAGTGTTCCAAAACTTTTGATTAGTGTGCTGGAGGACCATCCATATAGAACTGCTAAGCTGGATAGTGTCTTTTCTGTCTCATCTCTGAAGATGAATTGATCGTCGTAGCCCTTCTAGACCTGCACTCTGTAAGTTTTTTAGGTACATTTTCTCTCTCAGAAGTCATTCACCGACTGGATATTGACTTTATGAAGATGGCAAAGGCTGTGTTGCAGGGCCAAGTTCAGAATAGGTCTCTCTTCTCTTTCCCTTCTTGTACCAAGGTGGACAAGGACAGTTTATAACTGTCCACATTTAATTATCCTTACTTTTAGCTATAGATAATATCATGACCCAGAAGAGACTGGTGTGCAGCCTTTAGACCTTCATACAAACCGATATTTTTGCATTTATACTGTCATCAGAGACAATGGTGTCACCTTCAGAAGACCCATTGTTGATGTGTCCTCACACTGGGCATGACACTGACGTAACAGTACCAATGATGCAGAATTCTCAGTTTAGGCCACCCCACCACATGTAAGAGCCCAGACTTCAAACTAACACCATCTTGCACCCATTTTTGCACCTTCACCATTTTCATACCACTGGATGGTCCAACAGGAAGACTGTTGGAGAGTATCTAGTTATGATTCCTCTTCTTCAGTGTTCATACATTCCCCACCTAGAATTGGAAGGAAGAGATGTAAGAGGAGGCACATCAGCTACCATTGGAATCTCCTGTTCCAGGCACTAACAGTGGGGCTGCAGGAGATTCCCCCAGATGACCTCAAATTCAGGGGAAAAATATAAACTTTCCAAAATAGGGAGGGATGGCCATTACTCACTCCCTTATTTCCAGGAAAGATTTTGCAAAACCTTTTTGTCACCCCCTCATCTTCCTGGGTGCTTCCTCCTGTGGACAGGATAGTGGGTTTTGTCACAGGGTAGACACAGAAAAAGAGCCCGATGTTGAGCTTCAGTACTCTGGAAACCAGACAGGATCCTTTAGTCTCATATGGTTTGGAACTGCTGGGTCTATAACTTCATTTTAATGAGAGAACTGCATTTAGTTGCTACTTTGTCATTTTACTTTTCCATTGTGGTTCATATATAGGTAGGTATGTGGTCCAGTAGACCCATGAGGAGTCTAACCGAATTTCCCAACTGCCCCAGAGCACTGTCTGGTTAAGTGACTTATTCAAGATGATACAGTAGACAGATGAAGGTTGAGGTAATCAAACCCTATGCCACAGAAAGCAGCTTGTTAACAGTTCATAGCCTTAATCCTCTGCTTTAATTACCATACTTCACATTGTCATTTAAACTCTGTTTAGAACCCCTTTGGCTCTCAAGTTCCCATCACATAAGACTCCTGATTTTATTTCATCACAGAAGAGTTGGTCTTTGTGTTCTTACCTTCTACTGGAAGAAGGCTTTAATGTCCAGATTTCTCTAAGACATTTTGGACAGGCTTTCTCTATGAAGTAGTAGTTTATTTTGACCCTGAATTATTTAAGCCATTAGTTTGAATTATTAATTCCAGCTTCTCGTCTTCTATTTCCAAAAGGCTAACAGATTGAAAGAGAGAGAAAGACAATTGGATTACAGCTCAAATGATGTTAAAAAGCTGATCTGTGATGTATCTGTTTTATATAAGGAAAACATGGATTCTAAATGAAAATTCAAGTTTTTGTGTTCCTCGCTGGTTCATTGTTTTACCTTGTGCTGTGGCAAATAATACAGATATTCCAAAGCAGAGATAATCAAAGTCAACAAAAGGACTGTTGGCCCCTTCTGCATGATGTTCTTAGTGTTTCACTGCTGCAGTCCTAACTATTGGGTTATCCATGCTGTGGTAGCCCTCAGTCAGTCCGAATACCAGTGTCAAGGTTTTGTGCGTTGACTGCTGTCGCTTGCTGCCTGACATCAAGTCATCCGACCTGTAAAGGAGAGCAGGTGACACCATTACCTCAGTCTTTCTTGCCATGGAGCCCGTAGCAGAAACGGTTCACAACAGTGCTGGTTGGCTGTTTCCAGATTTCGAACTTCAGCTGAAAAGGTCTAAATCTAAGTACCTCGCTGGGGGATCCTTCCCTTTTCTTGCACTAACCGATATCCGAAAAAGTCAATAACTGTCTCGCCTGTGGAAAGCAAATACCACACTGATTCTTCCATTCCTACTTTGTAACTTGCTTAGGCCCAGATCACGACATACCCAGCTGTCGGCTATGTGCCCTCTTTAATGCTAGAACTATTCGTCGTAGAGCTCTGTTTGTAGCCACATATTTTCGTCTTCCATCTCCTATTACCGATGTGGTGTCAGTCAGCAAACTGCAGATCTTCCGAAAAAACGTAAAGATAAGGATAGAGAACAGACTGCATAAGGCCAAGCCTTCCAATGACACCACCACTAAAAGGGTAGTCAGTTCTTCGGAATTCAGTGAGGCGCTTCCCAGGCCTCTGCTGAGACCCTTTAGGAGTCCTGTATGCTGCAGAAAACTGCATCATGTAACGAGCCTTCAGCTGTCCCTGCCTCGCTTGGGGCTGGAGCCGCTACACAGGCACCAGTTTCCGGGGATACCGCTCGCACTTTGGAATTCACTTCAAGGCCTTCGCCCTCTCTTCCGACTAACACACCAGTAGTACCGAGGGATACTGTTCAGGCCAGACTTATCCAAAGAAAACAGCAAAAAGTCTCCATTCAGCTACTCCTCCCCTCCTCAAACTAGAATGCTTAAAATAGCAAAGGATCTCATCACTTTCACCATCCAAAAGGAGAAGGGAACCTTCTCCAGACATCCGATTGGATTTAGACTCAGAGGGATCTGACTCCTCTGTTTTTGAAGAGGAAAATCCTCTTACTGCCTATGAAGACACGGATGTAGAAGAATATATTCCTTCTGCATCAGTTCCGGAGGACTTTTCCTTTGGGGAAACCCTCCACACCCTCAGGGTACACTTTCAAAGGAAATCAATGGATTTCCCTCAATATAAGAAGACTAAGAGTTTCTGGGTGTACCCCATCACAGGTCTCTGGCCATCCTACCCATCTTGGGGGTGGTAGACTATGTTTACCAATAATCCAGCCTTACCCCTGACACCCTTAGACCTGCCCCCAGAAAACCTGACGGATACTACAGGGTACCTGACTGTTGTAAATTCCTCTACAGAAATCCTATAGCAGATCCAGAGGTAATTGCTCAGGGACCTAAGGGAGTTAAGGCTACCTCTGCAAAGAATCCTACTCCCTCAGACAAAGAATCCAGGGCTGTGGACAGATGGGGTAAAAAAGTATATACCTCTGCGACTTTAACTATAAGGGCTCTCAACTGTCAGTTCCATATGCTAAAATATCAACAGCACACTTTGGAACTTTTGAAACAGAAAATTTCTGCTTTTCCAGATTTTGCCAACAATAAAGAGATAGCAGAAATACTGCACTCTTCATCTCAGGAGGCAAAGCACTCCTTGCACTGTGGATTTGATGCCCTAGAAGCTTCTAGCAGGGCAGCAGTGACAGGATCTGTTATCAGAAGACGTGCATGGCTGAAGGAACAACCTCTCCCTGATCATGTCAAAGCAAAAGTCATGGATGCACCTCTTGACAAAGACCGCTTGTTCAGACAGAAAACTGAAGAAGTACTTAAAAAGATGGAAGACAAAGCAAAATCAGCGCAGTCTGTTTAAAGATTTTCTTCAAGTACAACTTCTTAGGTTCAGCAGAAGTTTTCCCTCTAAACACTGGTCCTTTCTTGCACCAAACAGGCAGGCACAAGACAAAACCTGTAGGGACAGACCCACCAGGACTAAAACTCGGGGCCAGCAAAGAACAATACAGTGGTCCCCCCTCAAACACTAGAGCAGGGAGTTCAAAACCAACCCTGTATGGAAAAAACTCTCAATGACTACCTTTCCATCTCTGCCTGCCTCCGCCACACCAAAAGCTAGGAGGAAGGCCATCTCTATGCAGGGAAAATTGGAACTCTGTAACAAAAGATCAATGAGTCTTAAAAATCATTGCTCAGGGGTACAAATTAAATTTCCAAGAACTACCACCTCTAAGAGGGTACCTAGACCTACCTTCAAACCAATGGGCAGAAGCAATAAAACAAGTGCAAAACCTAATATCCCTAGGGGCATTAGAACCTGTACCTCCAGAACAAGTTGCAGAAGGATTCTATTCCAGACTATTCCCAGGAAAGAGGGGACTTGGCTTCACATCCATCTCAATACATTCCTGGTAATCCCAAAATTCAGAATGCTTACATTACAACAGCTTCTGCCAATGCTGCCAAACAAAGCTTGTATGTGGTCACCTTAGACCTAAAGGATGCTTACCTGCACATCCTAATAACGGAATCATGCAGAAACTTCCTGTGCTTCAGAGCAGGATCACTACACTTTAAATTCTCTGCTTTGCCCATTGGCTTATCTACTGCTCCCAGGTTATTCACCAAATGTCTAGCTCCTGCCATTGCCTTTTGCAGGCAAAACAATGTACAGATTTACCCTTACCTGGATGACTGTCTTATCCAGGCAGACTGCAAGGAACTGCTCCTGCAGCACCTCTCAGTTGTGAAAACCCTACTCACCTCTCTGGGATTCACTATCAACAAAGGGAAATCAAAACAGACACCTACCAGGAAAATCATATTTCTGGGTCCTTACTGGACACAGAACAGCAAACGACCTTTTTGTCCCCAGAAAAACAAATTTTCCTACCAAAAAACTTCACTACTCTGGCCTCCCAAACCCAGCTTTCTGCCAGGAAGTTCCTACAAGCTCTAGGGTACATGGCCTCATGCATCCTCCTGGTACCTCTGGCCAGATTGCACATGAGGAAAATTCAGTGGTACCTAGATGGTGTCAACACTCACAACCTCTGGACACCACCTTGCCTGTGATCCCTTGCATAATGTCCAAATTCCTCTGGTAGGCCCAGGCCTGTGCTCTGAACAAGGGACTTCCATTCACCCTCTGTCCATCAGAACAGACCATAACTACAGATGCTTTGGACATAGCCTGGGGCACCCACCTAGAAGGCAGATGCACCCAAGGTCTCTGCGATGCAAAAATACTACCCTTGCACATCAACCAAAAGGAAATGATAGCAGTACAAAACGCTTTGGCATCCTTCAAACTCTACCTCAAACCAGGGGTTCTTCTCATAAAAACAGACGACACCACCACAGTCATGTGGTACAACAAACAGGGAGGGACTCAATCTTACCCCCTGTGCAGACTAGCCATAAACATGTGGCTAGCAGCCTCATTCATGGGACTACATCTTATAGCCCAATACCTACCGGGCATCAACAACACCCTGGCAGACCACCTAAGCAGAAACCTGCTGGACCCACACAAATGGCAAATCCACAGAGACATTTTTCGCCTAAATACCCACACATGGGGAACCCCCAGGTGGACCTCTTTGCCTCTCATTTAAATCACTAAGTACAGAAATTATGTACCAGGGAGTACCATCACCTGGCCTGGAAGGTCAATGCCCTAACCTTCCCTTGGAATACCCTCTTTGTGTATGCATTCCCACCTCTACCTCTCATTCCAAAAGTACTAATCAAGATAAGAGAGGAAAAACCAAGAGCAATACTAATTGCTCCACATTGGCCCAGACAGCATTGGTACCCACTGCTGCGCAGCCTATCTCACCAGCCCCCCTGGCAGCTACCTCTGATGCCTCACCTGCTATCCCGGGGGGGGGGTCAGTGCTGCACCCAGACCTTTGGACACTCAAGCTCTCAGCATGGCTTATTCTACCACAACCAACAAGGACTCTTATCACAGAAACCAGAAGGCATGGCACCAGAAAATTTTATGCTGGAAAATGGAAAAGATTCTGCTCCTGGAGCCAGTCCAAGGGGGCAGACATACATCTATACTGCATTCCTCTTATTCTAGATTATCTTGGTGAGCTTCTTAATAAGGGTCTCTCCTTCTTCTCCATAAAGATCCATGCCTCTGCCATCTCGGCACACTTTGATACAGAACAGCCATTGTTCCTGCTACCCTCTTATCATACAATTCCTTAGAGGAGCCTCTAATATCAGGCCTCCCAGAAGACAGCCCACCCCAGCCTGCGACCTGAACTATGTTTTAGAAAAGCTTACTCTGCCTCCCTTCGAGCCTGCAGCATCCTCAGAACTAAAGCACCCCTCTTGGAAGACTGCCTTTCTCCTGGCTATTACTTCAGCCAGGGGAGTATCAAAGCTTTAAGCCTTAATGGCCATTGAGCCATTTATCATCTTTCATGCAGACAGGGTCTCCCTGAGAACCAGTCCCTCCTTCATGCCAAAGGTGGCCTTGGATTTTACCCTCAACAAGGCCATGCACCTGCCCACCTTCTTCCCTAACTCTCAGAAGAAGGGGGAAAGCATACTGCATTCTTTGGATGTGCACAGGCAACTCAGATTTTATCTAGATTGTACAAGCACATTCAGGAAAACTGACCAGCACTTGGTCAGTTTTAAAACAGGGGCACAGGGGAAACCAATATCCAAACAGACCATTTCCAAATGGATAGCACACTGCATCCAGTTTTGATACTCCTTGCATGGAAATCCACTCCCTAGGACCATCAGAACCCATTCCACTAGGGAAACCTCTACTTCCACAGCATTCCTTAGAGGGGTACCCACCAAGGACATCCTGGAAGCTGCCACATGGACTTCAGTCCATGCCTTCACCAAACATTGCCATCTGAACCTATTCTGTAAAGCTAGGGCTGGGTTTGCCTCTGCAATTCTGCAGGACTTTCTTACCCAATCTTAAGATGTTCTTCGTGTTTCACTGTTGCAGTCATCACACTTGGATTATCTGCCTGTAGGTAGCCCTCAGTCAGCCCGAATACCAGAGAGTTAGTATTTCTGTGTTGAAGCAGTTAGCACGAGTGCCAGTCGGCCGCTACCTGAGTTTTCGTTTCCAAATTGAATCATCTTGAAGTCTTCTAAAGCTAAGTACCCTGTTGGGAATCCTTTTTTTTTTGCTCAGACCGATGTCAGAAAAAGTTAACAATTATCTCACCTGTAGAAAGCAAATACCACACCGAGATTTCCATTCTTACTGCGTCACCTTTTTAGGCCCAGACCACGACGTACCTCGCTGTCAAGTTTTGTGCCTTGTTCAATGCCCAAACTGTTCGTTGTCTTGCCCTTATTGTCACTTAATAGTTTTGCTGTCGATCTCCATATTCCAAAATAGCTGCAGTAAGCCATCCGACTACTGATTTTCTGAAAAAACATAAGGATAAAGACAGAGACAGACCGCACAGGTCCATTAAGCTAGTCGCCACTTCGCCAGTACTCAGTGAGGCACTTTTGCAGCCCCTGATGCCCGCTTCAATGGATTCACAGGCCGCTACTGAGACCCGTTCGGAGTCCGGTATGCCACAAGACTCTTCTTTGACTATGGAACCTGCGGATGTCTCTACCTTGGATGGGTCCGGAGCCACTGTGCAGGCACTGGCTTCTGAGGAAGTTCTTCGCACTACTGATTTTTGACACATACCGACGACTTCTTTCGTGTCTTCAATTCTGTCTAAAACTACTGAGTTTCTTAGGTCAAGAGTACGAGCTACGCCTAAAAAAAACGACGACCCAAACACAAGCACCTGCTTCCTTACCACAATATCAAATGCTTAAAATGGCCGAAGACCTGATTATGCTGATTTAGGGGAAGCCAGCCTTCCCCTGCTAAGAGAAAAAGAGACCTGTCCCCAACAGCTTTAACAGATCAAGAGTCTGACTCTGAGGTTTCTGAATATGAAGACATGCCTTTATCTGCATATGAGAATTTAGATGCAGAGGAATCCATTCCCTGCTTCCCCTGCAGAGGATTTTTCTTTTGGTGAAACCCTACATACTTTAAAAGAGCATTTCCACTGGGAATACCAAGACTATCCTCAGTCCAAAAAGAGACTCCGAGAATTTCTAGATTTGCCACAACATAGACCTTTAGCAATACCTCCAGTTCTGCATGTTGTGGATGATGTTTTTATGGAATCCAGTCTAACTCCTGATACTTTACCCCCTGCTCCAAGGAAACCAGACAGGTACTTAGAGTCCCTGACTCTCACAAATTTCTTTTCAAAAATCCTACTGCTGACCCAGAGGTCATTTCCCAGGGGCCTAAAGGTATAAAAGCAACTACAGCTAAGAATCTCACCCCTTTGGACAGGGATTCCCGAGCTTTAGAACAGATGGGGTAAAAAAGTATACACCTCTGCAGCTCTCGCCATTAGGGCGTTGAATTGCCAGTTTCACATGCTGAAATACCAGCAACATGCTATGAAAGTAAAAATTAGCTACCTTTACAGACTGTGCAGAAAATAAAGAATTGCAAGAGCTTATACATTCTGCAAGCCAAGTCAGCAAGCATACTTTACAATGTGGCTTTGACGCCCTAGAAACATTTTGCAGGGCAGCAGTCACTGGTTCTGTACTGAGAAGGCATGCCTGGCTTAAGGAGCAGACCTTGCCAGACCATGTCAAATCAAAATTACTAGACGCTCCTTTGAACAAGGACAATCTGTTTGGTACCAAAGCAGAATAGGTTCTAAAAAAGGAAGAAAAAGCTAAATTTATGCAGACAGTCAAAGATTTCTTGCAAGTGCAACCTCCTAGATTCAGTAGGCATTGCCCCTAGAAACATTGGTCCTTTCCTGCCCCCTCAAGGCCATCTCAAACTAGATCTAGGGGAAACAGACCTCCCAGACTACAGTCTCAGCAATGGAGTGCCTCCACTTCAAAAACAGGGAGTGCTAAGTCACCTCCTTAAGGAAAGAATTTGCAATGACTTCTCAACTCCACTGCTCACCTCTGCCCAACTGCTCGTCCCCCTAGGAGGAAAACTTGCCCATCATGCAAAAAACTGGACCTCCATCACCAAAGACTGATGGGTCCTCAGCATTGTATTCCAGGGGTACAAATTTTACTTCCACTCACTGCCAGCCCCAAAAGGGTTCCCAGACCTTCCTCCAAACCAGTGGGCAGAGGCACAAAACCAAGTTCAATCTCTGCTCTCCATAAGGGCAATTCAACCTGTTCCTGCAGAACAGACAGGTCAAGGGTTCTATTCCAGACTTTTCCTGGTACCCAGAAAAGAGGGCACTTGGGGCCCAATCCTAGACCTTTCCATTCTAAACACCTTCCTGGTGGTACCAACATTCAAAATGCTCACCCTTCAGCACCTTCTTCCCATGCTGTCCAAAGATGCCTGGTTAGCCACCCTAGACCTAAAAGAAGCCTATCTGCACATCCCTCTCAGGGATTCATGCAGGAAATACCTATGTTTCAGGGCAGGATCTGTGCATAATCAGTTCTCTGCACTTCCCTTTGGCTTATCCACTGCTCCCAGAGTATTCACAAAATGCCTGGCTCCAGCCATTGCCTATTGCAGACAGAGAAACATTTAAATTTACCAGTACTTGGACAATTGCCTCATTCAGGCAGATGGTCAGGAACAGATGCTGCAGCACCTAACAGATGCTGCAGTACCTCCCTGGGGTACACTATCAATGAAAAGAAATCAAAACTAGTCCCCAGTCAACAGATTGTATTCCTGGGAGCAAGCTTGGACACAGCATCCCAGATGGCATTCCTTACTCCAGAAAAACAAGCCTATCTGACAGGCTACTTCACTCAAATGGCCAGCAGAACCAAGCTATCCACAAGGAAAATCCTGCAGGCCCTAGGGTTCATGGCCTCTTGCATCCTAGTAATTCCATATGCCAGACTGCATATGAGGAAACTTCAGTGGTACTCAAAAAGTCTTTGGTGCCAACATTCTCAGGACCTGGAAACCATCATACCTTGTCTAAGGACAGAGTTTCTTTGGTGGGCAGCAGCATGCAACCGCAACAAGGGGCTTCCCTTTACTCAACCCCATGCCATCCAGACCCTAACTACAGATGCATCAGATTATGCCTGGGGGGCACACCTGGATGACAAGTGCATTCAGGGCCACTGGAGCCCAAGTCAAATTCATCTGCACGTCAACCAAAAAGAGATGCTAGCAGTTCAGCATGCTTTGACAGCTTTCAGATCCTTACTCTCACCAGGACCCCTGCTAATAAAACAGACAACACCACAGTTATGTGGTACATCAACAAGCAGGGGGTAACCCACTCTTACACACTCTGCAGGCTAGCCATGGCCCTGTGGAACATGGCTTTGGACATGCATATTCATCTGCAAGCTCAATTTCTGCCAGCAAACAAACCTCTCTGGCAGACGACTTAAGCAGAAATCTGCTAGACCCACATGAGTGGCAATTAGACCCCAGCGCATTCAGCCTTCTATTGCAGAAGTGGGGGGCCCCAGAGGTGGACCTCTTTATCACCTGCTCAGCAAATTCTGCACCGTGACACCTCACAGCAGGGCCTGGAAAGTGGATGCCCTATCCTTCCAATGGGAAACCTTTCAATCTATGCATTCCCCCCCTCTGCCAATTCTCTCAAGAATATTACTCAAGACATGACAGACCAAGGACAATCCTGATTGCCCCGGACTGGCCACGCCAGCACTGGTACCCACTACAGTGCAGCCTGTCACTGGTACCACCCTGGCACCTCCCCCAGATCCCGACCCTCCTCACTCAGCAAGGGGGACAGATCTTGCATCCGCAACTGCAAACCCTGAATATTGCAGCCTGGCTTATTCCTTGAATTTTCCCTCAGTGACTAGCCTAACCAAACAGGTGCTGGACGTCAATCTTGAAGCCAGAAGATCCAGTACAAGGAAATCCTATGTTGTTAAGGGGAAAAGGTATTGTTCCTGGATTCAGTCTAAATGAGAGGACACAGCACTGCCCTCCTTCTCTCTAATCCTGGATTACCTAGCAGATCTACTCCACAGAGACCTATCCTTCTCCTCCATTAAGATCCATGCCTCTGCCGTCTTGGCTCATTACAACACTGAGCCACCTCTCTTCTCTCACCCTCTCATCAAACAGTTCCTGAGAGGGGCAAACAACTCAAGGCCACCATGGAGAGCACCCACTCCTGCATGGGACCTTAACTTTGTACTGGAAAAGGTCAAGGTACCCCCCCCCCTTTGAGCCCGCAGTGTCAGCAGAGTTGAAATTTCTCTCTTGGAAAACAGCCTTGCTTCTGGCCATCACTTCAGCTAGAAGAGTGTCTGAGCCACAAGCACTTATGGCTGTGGAACCCTTCATTATTTTCCATGCTGACAGGGTCTCCCTCGGGACTAACCCTTCCTTTATGCCTAAAGTCGTGTACAGTGTGGCTCTCAACCAATCTATCCATTTGCCAACCTTCTTCCCTAATCCTCAAAATAAAGGGGAAAGGATCCTGCACTCCTTGGACGTGCACAGACAGCTCAGATGCTACCTTGATAGAACTAAGCCCTTCAGGAAATCTGACCAGTTACTAGTCAGCTTTGCACCAGGGGCAGAGGGCAAGGCCATTTCAAAAGAAACTATTTCCAAATGGATAGCACACTGTATCCATTTCTGCTACAAGCACCTTGGGAAACCAACCCCTCAGGGGGTCAGAACACATTCCACTAGGGCAACTTCTACCTCTGCAGCATTCCTCAGGGAAGTCCCTACCAGGGATATTCTGGAAGCTGCTACCTGGAATTCAGTGCACACCTTCACCAGGTATTACCACCTGCCTATCTTTTCCAAATCCAGTGCGGGTTTTGCAACAGCAGTCCTGCAGGGCATACTAGCCAGCCCCAACTCTTCTTGACTGCTTCCACCCTTTATTCAGCTTTGGGAATCAACCCAAGTGTGATGACTGCAACACTGAACATAGTACAGTTGTGTACACTTGCCGGAAATGTAGATGTTAGAGTGTATTCACTGTTGTAGTCCTGGTTTCCTCCCTCCAGCCCTCTTGTCTCTCTCTCCCCCCTCTCTGTCTGTTACTCACCCCTTACAGGGGTATTGGTATTTACTTTTTACTGGTGGTGTTTTTCTCACCATAACTTAGCTCCCTATTTGGGGGGCTCCTGACACTTGGGGCAAGAAAAACTGATGTAATGGCATCGGCTGCCTGTTTTTATACCCGTGACAACTTCACGTCAGTCCAGGAGCGACAGCAACCGATGCAGAAATACTAAGTCTCTGGTATTCAGGCCAACTGAGGGCTACCTGCAGGCAGATAACCCAAGTGTGATGACTGCAACAGTGAATACACTGAAGCATCTACATTTATGGTAAGTGTACACAACTGTACTTTTCTATTAACCTTCCACCCTTCTCATCTTTGGGAGTGTTCCCAATGGTTAGGACTGCAGCAGTGAAACACGAAGAGCATAGTACAGTTATGTACACTCACCATAAATGTAGATGTTCGAGTGTGTTCACTGCTGCAGTCATGCTTTCACTCCCTCCTTCCCCCTGATGTCTGCTTTCCTTAGAGAGACATCTTTCTATGGGTGTCTATGACCCCAAGACTACTAGTAATTGTTAAAGATGGGCTTCTTTGGTTAGTTAAGGGGAGAAAAACTGAGGTAATGGTGTCGCCTGCTCTCCTTTATAGCTCGGACGACCTGATGTCAGCCACCAAGCGACAGCAGTCGATGCACAAAACTTTGACTCTGGTATTCAGACAGACTGAGGGCTACCACAGCATGGATAAACCCAATGGTTAGGACTGAGGCTACCACAGCATGGATAAACCCAATGGTTAGGACTGCAACAGTGAACACACTCGAACATCTACATTTATGGTGAGTTGTCACAACAGGACTTTCCACAGGACATGAGTAAAACACCACTTGGAGAAGATGTGACACATTTGTTTTATAAGTTAAACTTGCAGAAAAGGATTGATTTGATTAGTTGTTTCAATGATTAATTTCCTTTCCTTTGGTTGCAAGGATAGGCCAACTGAGCTTAAGACTTCATTTTTAGTGGTGTACTGGGGAGAAAAGTTCCAATAAATATATTGTAACAGTCAGTTCACAAAATTAAAAATCATACACATAAGTATAATACTAGATTCCATTCACAAATTGAAGTAACAATTGTAGCATTTGTTTGCATGGCCTTCTTTAGTGAGTGTAAGATGTTTGATTTTGCATGATTATAGCAGTTGTTTTACTTGGTGTTCCATGGGTTTTCTCTGGATGCTCCGGTTTCCTCCCACATTCCAAAGACATACAGCAGGTGGATTGGACACTCTTAAGTTGGTCATAGGTGTGAATATGCATATGAGCTTGTGATACAGAAGAACAGCGGCAGGACAGGCCAGCTAGTGGTGTGAATCTTGGCTCAAGATGATTGTCACTGTTAAAGTGACACTCCAACCCCATGTGTAAAAATAGGAAAAAGGAGTTGTGAATGGATGGTGGGATGTATTTACATATTATACCTTTTGTTAATGTTTCAAGTTTGTGTGTGCATTGTTAACAGTTTTATGTTAAAATAAATTGGTTAGGAATATGGAAAAGATCAAGTGTCTGGTGGAGCCATCCATTCTGTTAAACAGCTATTTCTTCAACTGCTGATGGAGTGAAAACAATTGTGCTGAAACATCTCTCAATATAACTGGAGTTTTCCATTTTCTCCATTGTTGTGTGACCTAAGAATTGGAATTTGTAAGTTTAAGGGCTATCCCCCAGATGGAGGATGCAGAGGCTAGCCTCCCTGCTAAAAGAAAGTTGTCTCAGAGATTCGTTGAAAGGTGTACTGGTACAATTTTTTGATCTGTCATCAAAGAAATGCTTGTCTGTACATTGACATGATTCTGTGACTGGAGGTAGTAAATGACAGTGCCGAGGATGTTATAAATACAAAGACTACAAGCTGGCATCTATTTTATTTGATAGATAGGAGGAGAAGGGCTAGAAACCTGTCCTAACTGTTCAGCATCTTAATTGCTGTCATAGTTGACATGTTTCTTGAAGCTGCCTCATTTGTTACACTTCTTACTTCATAGATAAGTACTATGCTAGTTGCCCTTGCAGGACAGTTTTAAGCCTAGTTGATGGTTTCCCTTTCATAGGTGAGAATCAAGCCCTGTATCTTATGTTTGAGGTACACACCTTAACCATTATGCCAACCCCTGATCCAAAGTTCAAAGTTGGTTACTAGGTATGCAGTCTAGGAGTCCACTAAGGTTCCTAGCCCAAATTCCCAGTTGTCCCAAAGCATTATCTGCTTAAGTGACTTGCTGAAGGTTCAGTAGGCAAATGAAGGCTAAGAAAATCAAACCCTGTACCACAGGAAGTAGCTTTTTTAACAGTTCATAGACTTGATCCTCTGAGCTAACTGCCAGACTATTCAAATAAAGAAAAGTACAGCCATGTAAGGGTACTGTCCTGTAAGTGTTTTGAGAGAAAGAAACTGTTACACTTGTTGTACCTCTAGTGTGGAGTGTAAAGATTTTAGTTTAAATTTTTTTTTTTTTTTTGAAAAAATTAAGTTGGAAGTTTGGCAACTTTGTATGTATATGTGCCAGTGGATGACAAAAGTGTATATGGTGCACTCCCTTGAGTTTGACATTGTCCCTGTGCCACAGGATGCAGGTACAGTTTCAGTAAATAGATCTGTGAAGGCAAATTAAAGTACTGTTATGGTGAAGACCACCAACCTATACTTATCCTTTTTATGTTTCTAATTAAGTGTTATCTTCCTGGAAGGGTTACTTACTGTCTTATTGCATGACACAGCCATACCTCTTAACTGCAACTGTCTCCACATAACACCGTAACTTTTACCCTTTAGATTTAGCCTTGCTCCTCCTAGTTTTACTGATTTTTCTTCATAAATGCTGACAGTTAAAAGAATGTATGATGTCCTTCTATTCCTATGTTGCAATATTCTTCGTGTGGCATTTCCTGCCTTCGGGCGACCCATACGTCGGCTCCTATACAAAAGCTTCAGCTTGGCTGTTGCAGCTGTGTGGATCGTCACACGTAGGGCCATAAACCAGGGACCCTATGTGTGACTTTAAGCTGACAAGGTGCAACACAAAACCAGTAAAAATAAACCGACTCGGCTCCCACGAATCTGTAAACTTTAATAGACCAAAAACGCTGTTGATAAGCAGCAAAAATACATGTAAAAACTATCGTTAAAACAATAACTATGAGCTTTCACCCGTGTGTATGATCGGGCATCATCAGAGTAAAAAATGTGTGACGTCTGCACGCACAATCCTCAGAACTTTTCAGCCGCAGATGACTTTGTATCGTACGATCATTCTCCCGACGTCGGATCGACTGTAGAGAAGTAACCCATTGGGTTTTTTGCATTTCTGATATTTTACTGATCTTTCACATTGCTTAGGCTTGGTTGTTGTAGCTTTCAGCTGATGTCGGGTAAAAAGGGAAAGTGCCAATTCGGGCACCAGATTCCCCATAATGATGCCCATGACAAATGCGTTTTCTGCTTAGGCCAGGAACACGACCGTAACGCCTGCCCTATTTGTAAATCTTTTGTACCTTTATTTATTTTTATTTATTTTTTATTTTACATTTGTTGACCGGGTTGGTCCAACTGGATACATGTCCATTTTCAGTGGAGACCCGGGGAGAAAAGCTCCAAAGAACAGAGGTACATAAACAAATATAGTGACATAACTTAGGTAATTGAGACAGGTAACATTAAAATACAAAATATAACAGTAGGTAATAGTATAAAAAATTCAATTAGTGATATCAGTTAGTAAAGATGGATAATTAGGGCTACATAGTGGACCCTTAAAGTTAAGGGCTGGGTGGAGGCCTAGGTAGGCCAGGTTGAGCTGGGAGCCTGAGCTATTAGTCTGGATTAGAGCATGGACATAGCCATTGTGATTTTAATAGAGCTCGGAGTTGACTTTTGAATTGGTGGAGAGTGGGTATAAGTCTAAGGTTGCTTGGGAGGGCATTCCAGGGTTTGCCAATGGAATTGGCATACAGAGCTTCACCACCGAGTTAGTAGATTTAATGGTTAACACTTGAATACTTTTGGATGACCTAAGGGATGTTAGATTGGAGTAGGGGTAAGTATATTGTTCAGTGAGGGAGTTTTTTCAGGATGTTTTATAATTTTGAATGCCTCTGTAAGTTGGTTGAGTTTGAGGATGTTGGGCAATTCTAGCCATCCCAGTGTTTTTAGATTTAGGCAGTGATGGGTGCGGTAGGGCAGCCCGGTAATGAATCTGGCTATGTGGTTATAGGTAGTGGATAGTTTATTAAGCTCTTTCTTGTGAAGGAAGGAGAATATTGGGGAGGCATAGAGGAGTGTGGATAGGAGGTGGGTACGGGCAATGGTTAGTTTGGTGTGGGGGGTTAAGAATTTCTTTATTTTATACATGGACCCAAGTTTCTTGTTAAGTGATTTAATGGTCTGGTTTACATGGATGTCAAATCTCAGTTTGTGGTCTATTGTCACTCCAAGTAGTTTGGTGTGGGTGACAGGATAGATTTTGGTACCATTATTAGAGGACACAGCGAAGGTTGAGGTGGGGGTATAGGGAGGATCCGTTCCGTATGAAGTCGCTGGGGTGGGGTAGAATAGAAGCAATTTGGTTTTGGTTGGATTAAGTAGGAGTTTTAGATCTGAGAACCATTTTTCGACAATAGAAAAGCAGTTTTGGGTTGTGACTTGGAGTTTGGTGAGAGAGTCGTCTGAGCAGATTAGGGTGGAGTCATCCGCGTATTGAATGCAGGTGGCTCTAGGGAGGATAAGAGTGTAGACCATTAATAAAGAGGGAGAAAAGAAGGGGACCGAGAATAGATCCTTGGGGAACACCGATGTTAGTGGGGAGTAGGTCTGAAATCCTGTTTTGCCACTGTACCGCCTGTTTTCTGCCGGAGAGGTATGCGTTAAACCAATTTATGGTAGTTTTGCTAAGATTAAAGGTTTCCAGTGTATGGAGCAGCTGATTGTGGTTGACCATATCGAAGGCTTTCGATAGGTCTAGAAAAAGCGCGGAGGAGATTAATTTGTTATTCCGGTTGAGGTTAATTGAATCAACAAAGGAGAGGAGAGCCGTGGTTGTGCTATGATGGGGGCGGAAGCCGTGTTGGGTGTTGGACAGGAGGTTGTTTTGTATGAGGTGGGTAATGAGTTGCTTGTGAATGCAGCGTTCCAAAATTTTAGATAGGGGGGAGAGTATGGCTATGGGTCTATAGTTTGTTGTGTCAGTGGAGGACCCTCCTTTGTGGAGAGGAATGATATACGAGATTTTCCAGATTGAGGGAATAGAGGCTTCGGCGATTGACCGGTTGATTAAGATTGATACAGGGTAGGCTATGGCATCAGAAGCTATTTGTAAGTATTCGGCTGGGAGTAGGTCAGCCGCTAGGGTGGTTGGTTTAAGTTTCTTCAGGAGGGTACGAATGTAGTAGGTGGAGGTGGGTTGTAAATTGAAGGCAGTTTGAGTGGGGTAGTTGGTTGGGGTTGGAGCCACGGGGGATGAAGTAAGCTGACTGGCGAGGGACTGGATGGTCTCAGTAAAAAAGGAATTAAAAGAGTTAGCTATTTCACTTGGATCTTTATCCATGAGTGTTTCGGTGTGGGGTAGTGGATTTGCCTGGATGGAGGAGGTGATTGAAACCTGCCCAGAATTTTTTGGGATTATTTTGATGTTTGTCTTGTAGGTGACAGAAATATTGTTTTTTGTCAGACATAACGGCTGCTTTGGTTGAGTTTCTAAGCTGAAGAAACTTGATGCGATCTAGAGGGGTTTTTGTGGTTCTCCATTTGTTCCAGGCCTGATCTCTGAGTTTAATTTTAGTTTTAGTATCTTTAGATAGCCAAGGTGCGATACGTTCCTTAGTTCTAATGAGTCGCTTAGGAGCGTGAGAGTCAAGTATTTTGAGGAAGGTGTCATTAAAGTATGACACGCTCTGATCTAAGGGTAGAGTTTTTAGGATGGACCAGTTACATGCATAGAGGTCTTCAAGAAATTGATCTGGGACAAAATTCTTGTTGTTCCTAACTAGTCTGGTGAGGGGGGGGTTTGTAGTTGAGCATTTGTGTTTAATAATAAAAGTGATAAGGTGGTCGCTAAGGTCGTTGGGGAGGGTCCCTGAGGTATAGTTTGAAGGATCCTTGTTAGTAAGGATCCAATCTAAGATGCTCTCCTTTTGTTGGGCATGTCCAATTCTAGTGGGGGAAAGAATAAGTTGGGAAAATCCATGTAAGTTAATGGGGAGTGGATTTAGTTGGGAGGAGTGGAGAGACCAGTCGATGTTAACATCTCCTAAAATAATCGCTTTCCTGGGGATAGAAGGTGGAAAGCCAACTAAGAGTTTGTTCTAAGTATTCAGCATTGTTGCCTGGAGGAAATAGATGACTATGAGATTAATACTTTTTGGTTGTTTAGGGATAGCTTTAGAGCAAGCAATTCCTGGTTATGGACTTTGGAGGTTGGAGTGGATTCCTAGTGATATTCAAGGAGTTCTTGAACATGACAGCTATTCCACCACCCTTTCTAGTAGTTCTGTCGGCTCTGAGGATATTATACCCAGGTGGGATGACTTCCTCATCCTTAGTGCTGGGTTTGAGCCAAGTTTCTGAGAGACACATGATGTCAGGGGAGTGGGTTGCAAGCAGAGCATGCAAGTTGTGTACTTTGTTATTAATACTTCTTAGGTTAAGGTGAAGCATACGTAGGGAGCCTGCTAGGCTACTAGCAGCATTCAGGGTTTGGGTCAATGTTAATGGTGGGGCCTGGGTTAGGGTGGATATCACCATCTTTTGTTATGGATTTTTTTAAATAATCAAGTATTCTTTGGAGTTTCATTAGTAGTTTAAGATGTTCCCTTGTTGAGGATATTTTCGGGTACCAGAGAGTAGGGTGGATACTGTTGGAGCACGCATTAATAGCAGGGTGATGAGAGGGTTGAATGACATTGGAGGTGTCATGGGAGTGCAGGGAGGTCTGACCATTAGGAAGTAGGTGCCTGCTGGGTCTAGGGTTTCGTACCTAGTTACCAGATAGGATAAGATAAGTAGTAATATTGTGAGGGGGAAGGTACTAAGAGCGTTTTTATCCATGGTGAGGGGGGGGGTTGGTAAGTGGTATTAGCTGGGGGAACTACCTTGCTGCAAATTGGTGTGTAACAGAGCAAGGAGGAGGGAGGAGGGAGTGACAGTGGGAGGGAAAAAGGGGTGGGCGGACTGGAGGAGTAGACTTTGTAGTGAAGACTGGTGGAGAAGTGGAAGGGAGTGGTACAGGGTGAGGGACAGTTGTAATTGGATGGTGGTAAGGGGGATGGGCTTAACGACCAATAAATGTAGAGGTAGTGGGGGCGGGTGGGAATAGGGGGCAGGGAGGGGCGCGGAGCGAGCCCGAGCGGAGCGAGGGCGGAGCGGGGATTACACCACAGGGATTTCCTTAGGTCTTAAGGTGACCGTATGGTTTATATATACTTTATTTATGATTTTAATATAAAGTAAGTTCTGTTTCGTAGAAAGTAAGTGTATAAAACACTTTTAGGTTGGGCGGTTCATTACCTTGAGCAACTATTAGGTGTTTTGTTTTACAGTCAATCACAGATGGTTAAATCTTTGTAGTGCATTCGCACTTGGAGTGGTCTTCTCAGGTCGGCGGCGGTATGTTGGGGAGCCCGCGGAGTGTTATTAGCTTGGGGGGCTGTCTAAAGTAGAGATAATGAAAGAAGGTTATTGTCGTTAGTTTAAAATAGTCTTAGTTTTGGTAAGAGACATAGGAAGGCATAAACATTAAATTGCACGTTTCAAACTGCTTTAACATTAGTGAAAAGCACGTGTACAAATAAACGCTACAAGGCAAAAGCAGCTGTACAAATCAGAAACCTAAGACCTTACATAGCCGTCTGGCAGCTCTAAACCGTTATTTAGAAAACCAACGTCTCAAACGGCTGGCTCTCCGGATGGATCCTGCTTCGGAGGCCACCCAAGAACCTCCATGTAAGAAGGCCAAGATGCCTAGGCCTTCATTGCCTGCCGCTTCGCACCCGGACACCCCGCTAACTACCGATGTAGGAATTGAGGATCGTTCTGCAGATCTGTCGCCTCCATCGACCTCCCTCTTGGAGGCCGCTGCACAGCTGACATCCGGCATGTCCACAGAGCTTTCTCAGACACCGACGCCTGTCGATGTCGAGGGGGAACCAGATTTGGGAGTTTCTTCGACCGGGATCCAAACCCAGCTCTAGACCGACTCCAACCAGAAAGAAGCAGAAAACTAAACCTTTTTCACCTGCTTCTGAAGCCTCTCCAGATTGGGAGGTCTTCACCTCCTCTCTTATGCAGGCCTTTATGGCCCTTAGGTCTTCTGCCTCACCCCCAACTAAATTGCCTCAGCTAAGCCCTAGGCCTACCTCTGCTTCTTCTATTCCTATGGCTCCCCTCCCTGAGGAAGAAGAACATGAATCTATCTACTCTTCCTCAGATGAATCCATCTCTTATGCATCCCAGATTGCATCTCCCAAGGAATATTACTCTCCTGATGAGGATTCTGTGGAAGGGGATTCTCCACCTGAAGACATTACATTTGGTGAAACCATCGCCAAACCATCTCCAAAATGAAAGACCACTTCAAATGGGATACTTCCCAGATGGCAGACACCCAAAAAAGATACTTTGAACTGCTGCAAGTGGAGTCCCCAACCCCTTCAGCTGTTCCCCCTGTTCTTCCTGCATACTTGGATGCACTTTCTGCAGCTTCTAGAACTCCTGACTCACAACCCCGGAACCTAAACACCCAGACCGTTTTTACAAGGTGCCAGAGGAACATAAATTCCTCATAAAGCCACCTTTAGCAGACCCAGCAGTGATTGCCACTGCCCCTGATAAACAGTCTAGGTTGTTACCTTCTGCCTCCCTATTGCCCACAGGTGAAAATAGCAAATCCATGGAGAGGATAGGCAAGAAGGTGTACACTTCCTCCACTTTGGCCTTCAGAGCCATTAACTATCAAACACACATGACCAAGTATGCCCTGGACTTAGTGTCCCAAGCCACCTCTATGTTGGCTTCTATTCCTGATAGTCCCATTAAAACTGATATCTCCTCCAAATTGTCCTTAGCACTGCAAGTGGCTAGACACACTATAACATGCAGCTATGATGCTGCAGAAGCTTCTGCTCGCTCTGCAGCATCAGCATCTGTCCTTAGGAGATATTCTTGGCTTAGACTACAAAATCTGCCAGAGGACTTCAAGTCCAAAATCTTGGATGCTCCCCTGGATCACAACTTTCTTTGGAAAGCAATCTGCAGACCTATTTAAGAATCTGCAAGAAAAAAGCAATGAGTTACAGGTTTTTAAACATCTCCTGGTATCCCCTATACCCAAATTTTATATGAACTACCCAGCTAAGACTATCTTTGTTAGGCGTAACCCGCATTTTTCTGCCTCCTCCTCCAGACCCAGAAGATGAACTAGAAGACATTCCTCATCCAGGCCCACTAGCCCACCTCCTCAACGTAGACAGCCCTTTCAGGACAGGGGAGGTCCCAAGAATGTGTGACTGCCTTGCTCATCTGCCCTTCTTAGCTCGCCTTACCCACTGTTTCCCCTTCTGGCAGAAAATCATCACAGACCAGTGGGTATTAAACATTATTTAAAAAGGATACTTCCTATCCTGGAAACAAATTCCCCCCTGGAAAGGCTTTCCACCCCCCCCCCCAAAAAAAATGCTATCTTCTTCCACAAATTTTGTCAGACCTGCAACAACAAGGCACAATAGAGCTTGTTCCCACAGGGCAAGAAGGAAAGGGATTCTACTCCTGTCTGTTCCTGGTCCCTCGAAAGGACGGACCCTGGAGACCCATTTTGGATCTCTCCTTCCTAAACCCTTTATCTGCAGGTACCATCCTTCAAAATGCTGTTACTGCCCACTCTCTTGGTCTTCATAGTCACCTTGGACCTAAAAGATGCTTACCCTGCACATTCCTATCAGGGCCAGATGTTTCCTGTGTTTCTCTGGCCCATCATCGCACTTCCAGTTTACGGCCTTGTCCTTTGGATTATCCAGCCCCAAGAGTGTTTACAAAGTGCCTAGCCCCAGCCATTGCCTTCTGCAGGACCCAAGGAATCCAGATTTACCCATATCTGGACAACATCCTTATCCGGGCACAGTCAGAAGATTCCCTCTTAAGACATCTACACTTCACTATGTCCCTTCTACAAAGCCTAGGGTTCACCCCAAACCTCAAGAAGTCTTCCCTGAACCCAGACAAGGACAAGATATTCCTAGGTTGCAGAATCAATACAGACCGAATGAAAGCCTTTCTCCCACAGGACAAGGTTGTATCTCTAGCTTTCCACTTCCAGGAAGTCTTGTTCTCCCAGACAGTCACTGCAAGGCAATTCTTTCGACTCCTGGGATTGATGGCAGCAACCATTGGCCAGAATGCATATGCGAAAACTGCAATGGTACCTCATAAATATCTGGTCACAACACCAGAATCACTTGGAACAAGTTATTCCCCTTCTTCTCTGTTTAAAGAAGGAAATCATTTGGTGGATCAAGCAAGTACAACTAAACCCGGGCCTTCCACTGCAACCTCCCCAACCCATACAAATATTGCATACAGATGCCTCAGACTCAGGTTGGGGAGCCACCTTGCACTCTTGCAGAGTCCAAGCCTAGTGGCAACCTCCCATGAAAACCAAACACATCAATTTAAAGGAGATGACAGCAGTTCTTTTAGCTCTGCAAACCTTCTTATCCCTACTGCTACCAGGTCCTCTTATGATAGTGATGGACAACACCACTGTAATGTGGTACATCAACAAACAGGGAGGTACCAAGGCATACCAATTGTGCAGGCTAGCCCTACTAATTTGGGACCTAGCATCCCAGCACAACATATCCCTGCAAGCCAGCTACATCCCTTTGCAGGACAACAAGCAGGCAGACCTCCTGAGCAGAATATACTCTCCTTAACACGAATGGATGCTGGACAGGCTGGTCTTCCTAGACATAGTCCACCGGTGGGGCACTCCACAAGTAGACCTGTTTGCCTCCCCCCAGAACAGGCAACTGCAGACCTTCTGCACAAAGACTTACTCCCCCCAAACCTGGAGAGTAGACACCTTCAGTTTCAACTGGGAGGGAAAGTTCCTGTACGCCTTCCCCCCCTTCCCTCTGATTCAGAAAGTCCTTCTGAAAATCAGGAAGGACAAACCAAAAATCTTGCTAGTGACTCCCTACTGGCCAAGGCAGCACTGGTTCCCCCTTCTATACAATTTAGCCAAGGGCAATCACTGCAAGTTACCCCTCAAGGTGGACCTTCTGACACAAGACAAAGGAACTCTGCTACACCCACACTTACAAATGCTATCCCTGACTCTCTGGGTGATAAATTACTAACCCCATTCAGACACCACTACTCAGAGGACGTGCTGTCAGTCCTGAGGGAGGCCAGGAAACCCACTACTAAAAATCGCACCTTGCTAAATGGGAAAGATTTACTCAGTGGTGTCTGGGACAGGAAAGGGACCCTTATGAGGCTGACACCCCAGTAGTCCTCTCGTATATGTGTCAGCTTATAAAGGGTGGAGTTTCCTGTTCATCAGTGAAAGTGCACCTCTCCGCATTATCAGCCTGCTTACCTTTAGATCCTCCCTTGTTAGCCAGGCTACATGTGAAACTCTTCCTTAAAGGCGTCTTGCACATCAGACCACCTAATAAGCTTATTCCTCCTCCATGGGACCTGAACGTCATTCTGGAAAAACTCACCCAGCCCCCCCCTTCGAACCAGCTAATACAGCCTCTCTACAGTTTTGTACTTGGAAAACAGTACTGTTAGTGGCTATTACCTCTGCCAGAAGGGTTTCCGAGCTGCAAGCCTTAATGGCATGCTCACTTTACACCATTTTTTATAGGGACAGGGTCGCTCTGAGGACTAACCCTTTCTTCATGCCCAAGGTAGTCAGTTACTTATCTCTAAATCAATCCATTCACCTACCCATTTTTTTCCCTCTCTGTCTAACCAAGGAGAGAGGATACTCCATTCACTAGATGTCCTCAGGCAACTGAGATTTTACCTGGACAAGACTAAAGACATTAGGAAAGCCAAAAAACTCTTTGTATCTTTCCACTCCACGGCATTGGGCAAGGCAGTCACTAAACAGACCATTGCATCCTGGATTAGAATGGCAATCATTTTCTGTTACTCGCACCACGGAAAACCCCCTCCAGTTGGGGTTAAAGCACATTCCACAAGAGCAGTGGCCACTTCCAAGGCCTTCCAAAAAGGCATGGGCACAACTTCCATTATGGAAGCCAAACATTACAGATGGGACCAAATTTTCAAGGCACACGCAGGATTTGCCAGGGCAATCCTACAAGGCTTTGTGGAATCATTTTCTGCATCCGCCACACTTTCATCAAACTAAGCTTTGGTACTCTCCCACACCAAGAATACTGCAACATAGGAATAGAAGGACATAGAAAAGTTGTGTAAAATCTTACCATAACCATAGATGTCCTTCTCTTTCATGTTGCAGTATTCCTTCCCACTCACCATTCCCCCTCCCAGACTCTACCTGTCTATTTGCTCCCTGATGCCTCTCACCATTACAGAAGAGACCCAGGGCATTATACATGTCACCTTTGGCAGCCTATCCTGTTGGGCCATTGCTTAGCTTCAAGTTCTGAGGATTGTGCATGCAGACGTCACACACAGGTTCCCTGGTTTATGGCCCTACGTGTGATGTCGCACGCAGCTGCAACAGCCAAGCTGAAGCTTTTGTATAGGAGCCCACGTATGGGTCGCCCGAAGGGAGGAAATCCCACACCAAGAATACTGCAACATGGAAGAGAAGGACATCTATGGTTATGGTAAGATTTTACACAACTATTCTTTATTAAGCAACTATCAAGCCTGTACTGTATAAATATTAATTATCAGTTACTGTGTAAGGTCTGCCCTAGGCGTGAGTGCGTGCATGCGTGTGTGCCTTCTGTGGAAGGTTGGTCGCCGGGCTGGCAACTCGACACCGTAAAAACACCACTGCCAATCATGAGCAGACAAGGTGATATGCTGCGGCAACTCCTAACCGGGAAAAGCCGAAAGTGCGAAAGTTACTGTATAAGGTCTAATTCATGAAAATATTACATCTTGAAAAATAAGGAAATGCTCATCTTTCTGATCTTCTGCAGTAATTTTCAAAGGTCATTACTATGATTTTTTTATTGCTCAGAAGTTGTTTGACAAGTAGTTGTAAACATAATGAGTGTAAAGGCTGAGATTGCCTCGTTAGTTTGCCACGTGTGGTGAATCATGTAAAGCATCGAGTTACCTTGATTTTTTTTTTTATTTTTTGCTACCATTAACATTGGAGAGAACAATGACAGAAGCCAGATAATGCTGTTGCACTGGTTAGTTCCAGATTAGTAACGCTGGATAAAGTTTACTGTGAGCTCTGCTATATGGCAATTTAAAATCATGTAAATTGACCCTTTGATTGATATTCTGTGTAAAGTATGCTGTTACTTTAAGTTGTGTTAAACTGACCATTAAAAAATCTTGAATTGTATGCATTTTGAATTATTTCTGCAGCAGTTTGTGAGAGAGAAAAAATGTTGAGTGAATTCATTGTCTTAAAGTTCCAGTAAAATCCCAGTCTCCAAGTATCCATACAGACGTATAGTACACAGAAGCAAGCAACACCATCTCTTAGTTTTTGGACATTATTTGCATACTTTACTTGTGTTTTTTATGAAGCCTAACGGTGGTGTTGGTTTCATTGTCATAAAGTTGTGATGTATTTTAGGTGTTTCTTTTTAATATTTTAAAAGCCTTCTGCAGCGTTTTACCAAAAGTGAAAAATTTCTCTTCTCAGGGCAAATGTAAGACGACCACAAATTGTTTGCTATTCTGAGTATCTGGATTAAGTTAGTCAAAGTGTTAACTTGCCAGTCTTATAACTCCAAACCTCTATAAATAAAGAAAACTTCAGAAGTGTACCTGTGGTTAGAAGTGATTTTGTGGAAATTCAGTTCTTCCGCACAACGTAGTGTAGAAAGTATTTTTATTAACCGGGGAAAATGTAATTGCATTTTAAAAATGGAACAGATTTTTAAAAAAAAACTTACCTTCTGTGATACTAGTAGTTAGTTAGCAAATCTGGGCTCGTGCATTGTTTATATGATATTGTCAAAGTAAGAAATGTTAAATATACTAATTATTAACTAGGGGCCTGCGATGTTCTAATAAACTATAAGAAATATTTTCCAGAAGTACATAATGGATTCAATTTCCAAATAGAATGTTTCTAAAATGCTTTATAATGTATATTTTAAACCAGAACTTAACAAAGCACGAGAGAGATTAGACAAGTGGAATTCAGAGAACGTTATGACTGATCGTCACACACGAGAACTTCGGGCTCAGGTTGATGATTTGCTGGAAGCAGTTGCAGCTAAGGATTCTCAGCTAGCTATTCTTAAAGTGAGGCTTGATGAAGCAGACCAGTTGTTGAAATCACGAACAGATGCACTGGAAGCTCTGCAGAATGAAAGATCAAGGTAAGAATTACTTCTAATAAAGTCATAGTTGGAAGCTTCTATATTGCATAATACAATGTACATGAGTTGTATGTACACATACACATAACACATATATGGAAGGCTAATCTTCAATAAAAAAATACACAGTGTTGATCCACAAATGATCAACCAAGACAAACCTTGATCCCAATAGATTGAAAAAAATGTAAAAGACAGATGTGAGATGCCAATTTTCATTCTTCCATCAGCTGATGGGTTTGTATCCGATCCCTCAGATCCGACTCTGCCGTTGCTAAAGCTCATGGCAACCACAACACTCGAGCTTGTCCCTTATCCATAATGCACCAACACCAAGTTACCTCAGATCTTGTTTACTGCTTTACGTGAAAACGTGTGGTTGACCATAGCCCTCAAGCTTTTGTCAGTTAACTGTTATTATTACAGTTCTCAGATCTAGATATTTTCAAATTTCTCTTGAATTCTTAGTTTTTTTTTTGTTATCCCTTACACTATTATGCAGTGCGTACCTCTTAAATACTGTTGTTAGTGTTTATTTACTTTCTTTCTACACTTGGTGTAGCTCCCTTTTGCTACAATTGCTGTTAGTTTTTCTGTTTCTTCTTCTGTCTCTCCTGATATATATATATATATATATATATATATATATATATATATATATATATATATATATATATATATATAAAAAATCTGTTCTTACTTGTATTTGCCTTTTCTTTTATAGTTTTTTTGTTGTGGCACAAAAAGCCTCTGTTGGGGTTAAGAAATGCTTAAAGTGTGGGCAAAAAACTTCCCATGTCTAATGCCCACTCTGTGTGTCTGTGTGTGTACTTCCTGGGACTGTTGCATCTTTGGGAAGATTGTTCCATATGCCATGGATTCAACCCTAGGGTGCTTGTAGACAGGGGAAAAAAGCTCATTTTAAAAGGTTTGTTACCGTCTGCCTTTGGATAGGCTATATTGGAGATCAGTCTCCCAAAACTAAACATTCAAAAACTCCGTAACCTTCTACATCTTCTATGGTTTCAGAGCCATCCAAGAAAAGAGCCAAGATGGATCTGACCTCACCTTCTGATCCAAAAAAGAAAATTATTGATGGACCCGACTTCCTCGGATCTGACAAAAAAGGTATTGGATACGTCTGCTTCCATTCCTAACGGTTCATGTGTTATTCATTTACCCAAAACAAGATACTTACCTTCTGTGGATCCAGTGCCCTCAAGGGGGCTTTCACCTTTCTTGGAGCATCACCAACCCAGGCCCCCCTCTATTGTTTCCACTCATTCTTTCAGAAGTTTGACAGAAGAAGGTGTAGAAAGAGTGGTGCGGAAGATCCTCTTAGAGCAGAGTCAGATTGGTGTCTTACCGGCTCCTACCCCTTCGGGTCATGAGGTCCATTCTTCGACCACACATTAACAAGTTTCTCCTCTGATTCCATCAACTGTCTCAGAGTTCTTGGAAATGAGCTGTCTTGCTCCATCTGGCTAAGATCTGAAGATAGCAATATCTTTGATTCTGAAGCTTGCTCTCAGTGCTTTGGTTCAGTCAGATCCAGAGAGCTCTCAGAGCAAAGCTTCCCTGTTAGATCTGAGGTGTTGCAGTCTACTCCAAAGTTGTTGGAGCCGTCTCTGCACCTCGAAGCCTCGGCACTGGATTGCTCAGCTCCAGCTTCCACCTCAGGAAGATTTGCTTTTTGGAGCGGGGGAGGACAGCAGTCCAAAAGCTTGTCTTTTCAGATCCAAGGTTTTATCTGTCTCCTGGGAGGTCTGCCTTCGAAGCTGTGAAGAGGGTTTTGTCTGCCTCTGCAGAACAGACAGATCCAACCCCCTTGGATCTTCAGCCTTCTACCTTGATGTCCCTGTTCTCAGAGCCTCATCAGTCTTTGCCACAGGGACAGCCAGTCTGAGACTCCCGGGCTTCCTAGCAGGGTAACTCAATTTCTTCTGATACCTCCCCAGAGCATCCCACTGAGGAGGTCTGTAGGAAGAAGACATATAAGAGGAAACATGGACTCCCCAGAGGAGTCAGTCACACAAGATACAGACTTCGATGAAGTTGAAGGGTCCCCAAGGTCACCTCCTGAAGATGTCTCCTTTGAAGACATCCTTGAGATCATAAAGCAGAGAGGTGTCTGGACTCCTAGCAACCCTTCATCTGGGGAGTGTGTATTTCTGGAGGCTTTCGGTACTGGCCCATCTACCTCCTGGGTTACTGAGGCCACCAACGAGCTTATTGAGTTAGTCTGTCGGCGGGCGTGGAGGAACCCAACACAGTTAAACCGATACTTAGGAGACTGTACAAGATTATGGCACCACCTTTGGATAAGCAGTTTTGGGGTAAAGGGGTGCCTTTCGATGCCATGGTCATGGCGGAGGCTACTAAAAAGGAACTTGCAGAGGAGTGTTTCACTGTGCATCCCCCAACAGGGAGTCTAGGGCAATAGCCAGGCTTGGGAAGTGTTTGTGCTTCAGCAACCTTCACCTTAAGGTTGCTGAATTATTTGGCACATTTTACAAGATTACAGAGGGATTTGATTAAGGAACTCTCAAATACCCTCTCAGGATCCATTTCTGCAGAGGTCCAATCACCTGTAACTTCTCAGTTGGCTACCCTGCAATCTGTTTAAAATTGTTTCATGAGGCTCATTTCCATGCAGCCGAAAGAACCTCAAGGGAAACTGGTTCAGGCATTTCCATCCAGGAGATATGCCTGAATGCACTTATGTGATTTTGTGGAGTACTTCAAGTCTGTGTTTATCAATGCTCCTTTTGATGGCATTTCTTTGTTTGGCCCCAAAGTGAAGGACAAATTATCCAGGTGTAAGACTGATGGAAAGACCCTATCTGCCATGGACGTACATTTCTTGACACCTCAAAGATCCTTTTCCTAGGAATCGGGTGGCTGGAAGATGTGGTTCAAGAAATCCCAGGGGCAAAAGAGGGAACTCCAGTGGTCGACGCTGCCACATGGCAGAGGTGGCCTGCAAAACCAGGGGTCCAGAAATTCTCTCTTTGACAGACCCTACCAGTGGTCCTGAAAAGGAGGCCCAGTTTTCTATCTCTGGGGACAGTTGGGAGTCTATTAATCCTGCACCAGAGCCTGGCTAGACATAAATGATGCTTGAGTGCAGAGGATTATTTCCAGAGGTTGTATAATACCGTTTTCCCTCCCACCTCTTATCTCAAGAAAAATCCCCGATGTTCACATGGGTACTGGCTCGAAGATCTTCCTCAAAGTCTCAGGCACAAGTTGAAACATTGCCACAAAGACAAGTACTTGGAGACCAGATCCGGACCCAGAACTTTAGAAACTCTCATGTTGTGAGCTTGCCTTTGATTACAGAGGGTTGAGACCTTGAGTAGTTCTCTGTTTCACTTAAGGACTTTGAGATTGGGTATAGTCAACTCCAACCGTGAGGGAAGGGTAGTATCCCCAATGTTCTTGTGCCATGCCACCTTTGAATAATTGGCTGGAGATGGGTCCCTTGAGTCATATGGTCACAGATTCAAGTTACTTGGGACTGTACTTTTGGTTACAGCCCCAGACCCATGTGGGCCAGCAGGTTCATGTTAAGGCAGGCCCATCTGGTCTTTCCACATCAAGGCTAGCTTTTTTGAATGTGGACATCAAACAGATATTCGTCTTCTGATTAAAACACTTGATTTGTTATGGTGGGACTGTACATTAGGAAGCTTGGCTTAGCACATGCTAGTTTGGGTGCAAGTCTTTCCCTAACTCGCTGCTTTTGGCTAACTTGTGCATTACTTCCAGTTTCATTTCCCCCAGTACTGGTCCATCACATACTGCTGTCCCTCATGAGAGTACACTTCCAGATAAGGGTGATATAGGTATTCTGCCATCCTCTAAGTCTTACAAGGCTTCCAACAATGTTGAGGCTACTGTTTCAGTGGTGGACAAGGATAATGAGTGCAGTCTGGTGTCCATATCTTTTGCCAGATAATATCAGCAAATGAAGCATAGCTTGGACTGGCTTTGGGCCCATTGTTCCTTACTTCTCTTCAAAAAAATCTGTTAGACTGCTGGAGAAAAAGCTTGAGAAGCCATATGCCTTCACACCTTTTGAGCCAGTTATTTAGAACATTGTCAAGACAGTTTAGAGGTACCTAGAGTCACCACTGTTGGCTCTGAAAATGTCTGAGACACTTAGCAAGCCACTAACTTGAGTGAGCAGGTGAACATACTAACCATTCCATTGATATTTGAGTTGTGACCTCTTTGTCAAAGGCAGTACCCAAGACCACAGCATTTTAACGTCATGCCACAAGTCGAATAGTGTCTGAGTCTTAATCCGGTATGAGCCCTTATCTGCAAACCTCATGTGTCCCAGTTCCATTCTCTGCTTGTTAAGATAGTGCAGGCGAAGCTCAAATACCTCATTGAGTCTGGACTCATGGAGTAGCTTTGGGAATTTTGACTGTATCCTGGGATATGGTGGGATATTTGTACTGTATTGCAGTTTTGATTTTGCTAACAGTTTAATTAGGGCCACACTTCCCACTGCATAATGGTGTGGCTGGGATTGTTCTCTCTCAAAGAGGAATTTGAGAGCAAGGTCCTGGACATATACACTGTGGGGGGGGGGGTGCTCTTTGCTTAGCCCACATGGAGCTTGCTCATGTTCCTTCTAAGAAGGAAACAGACCTTCACTTTTGTGGAGGGCCTTTATGATATCATTCTTGCCATTCCTACCCCTTCCCCTGCTAGATCAGGCAACCCACCATCACGCCTCATATAGTGTCCTCCCAACCTGATAGCCAACTGTAGTCCTCATTCCATTTTGGGAATTTCTGTGAGGAGTGGTTTTCCAAATTCACCCTAGTCTGAAGAACTGTTAGGACGGACCACTGCATTCTGGATATGAGCATCTTTAACTATATGCTGGAGCTGTTCAGCCCTCTTCCAGAAAGGGCTTTGTTGGTGGATTAGTCTGTTTTTGCAGAACTCTTGCGTCAGGCCCAGATGACTGCTTAAAATGACCAGAGGTGGTATACTGATACTGGAAGAAAAGTGCATGTTTTATTTCCGCATATTTTGCTCCCAAGTTAAATGGATGTTTTTTGTTTGGTTTAGAACTTGACTTCAACCAACATGTCATATACAACAGCCTCTGTAATTGTGTCAGTCATTTTCATCTATATAACCAGTCCTCCTGATTATTTTTCCTGTCTGTGCAACTTTGTTTCCTCTGGCTGAATCTGAAAGTGGTCCTATTAGAGCCATTATTCTACCATGGAAAATAAATAAGAGAATAAAATAGATATGTATTGTACTGCAGATCATGCCATTGCTTCTACAGGGTGCTTGGATGGTATCACTGGACATGATGGACATCTTTGGCACATCAGCATTTGAGATCCACATAGGAGTCTTCTGTTTGCTTTGATTTGTCATAGGTTTATAGGTAGGTACTAGGCTATCGGCCCAAGGGCCTAAGTGAGCCTAGCCAACAAGGTTACCTGGCTTACGCCACCCAAGAAAGTTAATTTCCTGTGCCCTGTTGAGCAGAGCCACAGAAGTGATCCCTGGGGTGTATTTCCTATTTTCCATCCACTCATCAAGATTTTTCCTGAAGAATGCTAATGAGGAACTTTGCTTGACATAGATGGGTAGCTGGTTCCAGAGTATAGGATGTCTCTGGGACTGGAATCTATCCCTCCAGCATGTCCTGTTTATTGTGGTTACAAGGTTTAGGTCCCTAGAGCATGTAGCTCGGAGGGATTGGGATTTTTTAGGTGTAGCATGTCCAACAGCTCTGGGTTTAACATAGCTTTATATGTTAGGCAGAGATCTCCTCGGAGTAGGCAATATGCTACAGAGTAAAGCTGGAGGTTTTTGAGACTGTCAGTATAGGGCATCTGTTTGAGGGCAGTAATCCTCTTTGTAAGGTACTTCTATGGCCTTTCCAGGTGCTGCAGATGTCTTGTGAGGTACATTCCAAAAGGGGCGGTGTACTCTATAATGGGTCTAATGAGTGCCAAGTAATGGGGAACAATGACCTCTCTCTTCCTGGATGGGAACCGTTTTGTGATGAGGTGTGCCACATAGAAGGATTTCCTGATTACTGTGGCAATGTGATTATCAAAGGAGAGACTACTGTCCACCTGGGTCCCAAGGTCTCTTGTCACACATTCAGCATTAAGTAGACTGCCGTTTATGTGGTAGTTCATGGGTACAGAGTTTTTACCAAAGGGGATGACAATGCACTTTTTGGCATTGAGCTTGATGCCATGCCTTTGATGCCAGGCATCTGTCTCAGTGAGGCCCTTCTGTAGGATGTCCACATAATTTGGGGACTCTACTATGGCTCCTAGTTTGCAGCCATCTGCAAACTTCGTTAGCCAGAGGCCTTATGTGTTAGCCTGTACTTCAGAGAAGTAGATACCAAACAGTAGAGGTCCCAGGACTGAACCCTGTGGTACTCCACTTGTCAGTGGTTTGAAGTCAGATTTGGAGTCTGCAACTTTTACAATATGGGTTCTGTCAGTGAGAACGTTGACAACCCATCTTGTGGCATAGGGATTTATACCTAGTTTAGTGAGTATTAGCTATAATTCCAGAATGGGGGATGGTGTTGAAAGCCTTGGCGAGGTCAAGATAGGCTGTGTGAACCACCTTACCCTCCTCTACGGCTTTGGTGACTGTCTCAAAGAAGTCGATTAGGTTTAGAAGCCATGATCTGCCTTACAGAAACATGAACTGGGTGGGGTCTGGAGTTTGGAGGTTACCAAGGTCTTTGCTTATGAGTTCCATGGTCATACGTTCCATGGCCTTGCAGACCAGGCTCATCAGGCTAATAGGGCGATAGTTCACAGGATCAGTGGTGGCTCCCCCTTTGTGGAGTGGGATAACTGTTGCTGTGCGCCATTCATTTGGGCACAAAGCCTGACGTGAGACTATGACTGAACATGGTGCTTAGGTGGGGAGCCAGTTCATTCTGAAGTTCTTGTAAAACGCAGCCTGGGATGTTGTCCAGTCCCATGTATGCTGTGTTTCTTATTTTAGAGAGTGCAGCTTTTACCTGCATAGATGTGATTACAGGGACTCTGCATTCTTCCTGTATAGATATGGGCCCTTTAGGGGGTGAGAGGGGGGTAAAGTTAGCACTAAACCTATCTGCCAGGATGTTGTCAATATCAGTTGGTTCTGTAATTTTCATGCCGTTGTGCTGTAACTCAGAGCAGATCTGGGTGTTGCCATTGAGATTCTTGACCTAGCTATAGAATGCTTTGTGGTTGCCCTTGGAATCAGTGGCGATTTTGTTTTTGTAGGTAGCTTTGGAGGATCTTATAAGGGATCTCTGCTTCTTACTGAGGCTGACCAGGGAGCTCCTCCACTCATGGGATTTTACTCTCTTTTGCAACAGTTTCTTCCTTCTGTTGTAGAGTTTGTTTGTGGCAGGGGATTCCAGATTGTCTTCCTTTTTTTTTGGAGGATAGCGTTTTGGTTCTGTTTGGGATAGCACGATCCATGCACTTGTGTCAGTGCTTATAGGGTGTATTTGTGTAGGATTCAGCAGTCATAACTGTATTGTCCATCTGCATGGGTGTCGTGAAGTTTGCTACTTCTGTCTTAAGAAGCATGAAGTTGGCTTTGGAGAAATTTTTTACTGTGGTTTCCTTAATGGTGGGTGGGGGTGGGATGTGGATATCTAGGGTTATTAGCTTATGGTCAGATCTGACCAACGAGGAGATGACTTCAGGTGTGGAACACCGGTCACTCATGTTGGTAATGACTAGGTCTAGGATATTGTTGCCCCTGGCGGGGGTGTGTTTAAGTTGATCCAGGGCATTGCAATTTATGAATTCCAGAAAGCATTGAGCAAAGGAGTTGGTACGTGAGTGGTTTTCCCAGTTAATGGTGGGGTAGTTGAAAATCTCCCATTATTAGGGTGTTTGGTTGAACCCTAATATTTTCCAGTATATCAAGAAAAGAGGAGTGGGAATTCTGGGGCATGGTGGGGGATCTGTAGCAAGCTACAATTTGGATTGCAGTTTTGCCCAGAGTTAGTTGCACTTGGATAACCTCGGATGCATTATGCTGCACAACTAACCTGGAGGTGTGAATATCCTTAATGAATATGGACACATCTTTGCCTTTGGTGTTCTGGTCCAGGTTAGATGGCCGAAAAGTGTGGTATGAGTTATAGCCTGGTAATGCAGGGGTGCTTTCTAGAGCCTTGAACCAGGTCTCAGTCACTGCACAGATATAAATGTTCTCCATTTTAAAGATTGCCTTGAGTGAGTGCATTTTGAGATTTAGACTTCCAGCATTGAGTAGCATTACCCTCAGTTTTTGCTTGCCTGCTCCTGTTACGGTGGTGAATTTGTCATTTGAACCTTGCCTAAAAAAGGCACTATAGTGTCGGCAAGAGCCTTAGCCATTATCTGGAATCCCAGGGGCGACAGGTACAGGCCATCTCTGGAAAATTATCGTGGTCTGTCGACCATGTCATCCCAGGCAGACAGATACTGGATCCCCTTTGAATGACACCAGAAGCTTAGCCATTTGTTGAAGTCATCACTGCCAGCACAGGGGGCTGCAATTGGCTGTTGTGGCTGAAGCTTTACCAGAGAAGGGCCTCCTGTTGCTCCCTTTGGATGCTTCTTGGGAGACATTAACTAAAGTTGATCATAAGTAGAAGTCAGCTGTGACCTCAGCTCAGTGGAACTCCTTCACTGGGGTAGAGTTGGACATGCTCCAGTGTCACTCATTCCTACCCTTAAAGAAGGCCCAGGAGATCATGGTTTTGGCATCTTGGGTAAGGATGTTCCATTTTTTGTGAAGACCTTTATGATCTCATTCCTGCCACTCCTACCCCTTCTCTTGCTAGATCTGGCAGCCCACCATCATGCATCATGCAGTTTGCTATCGGGTTGTCTCAGTAGTTTAGATCCCCAGGTATGTGAATGAGCTGGTGGATAGTGTGTGTGATGGGTCCCCACTTCTGTCTTGGAGTTTCCGTTCAGTCTCTTCCACTTGTAGGTCACTCAGGAGATCAGCCTTTTTAGCTCTCTGTAGAACTGAATGGAACAGGGAGGATGAGGCAGCAGTGGATGCATTCTCCCTTCTGTGGCACTGGAGATTGCTGTGCATGTTGCCTCTTTCTTGCTGATTACATGTCTAATTACAGAGTTCGTGGAAGAATGACTAAAGCTCAATTTCATCACTTTGTGGTGGCTGAGAAGGGTATGATTTCATATTCTAAAAGTCCCTTGCAGTGTATGAAGAACTGTTAGTTCCTGCCAGGGATGTCCACCATATTTTGCAGGAGAGGAATATTCAGCTTGACCACAGGTCTTGGTTTCTGTATAGACCCCTTATTCTTCCAGATTTGTTCTCCATGGTCGTAGAGGAGATTGTCAAGCAGAAGGCTTCCAGGATATTTCAGACATTTAATTTCAAGTGGAAATGGTTCTCATTTGGCTGGAATTATACCCCTGCTACCCTGGTCAGTCAAGATTTAGGTGAGTCTGAGGCATCTTGTACACGTGATGTGGTTCTGAGTTATTCTGTGGTCAGGTTGCATTTGTCCAAAACTTCTACCATCTGTAACCTTTGTAGAAGGCAAGATAACATCCCTCTGTGGGACTGATAGCCAGGATTGTCCATCTAGAGCTTGAGTCTGGTAGCTTAGTGACATTGAAATTTGTTTTTTAGAAAACTCTCTTCATGGTGGCTTGTCACCTCTGAGCAGCACATTTCAGAGCTATAATTGCTGACTTCTTTGCTTTTGGTGATCTCCATGAACCAGTCCATCAGTTTTCCTGGTTATCTTGACTGTGGCAACAACCAAACGATTGAAGGCCCTTCTTTACCAGTGCAGACCAGCAGCTCAGGTATGTATCTGAGGCAGGTGCATAACATCACAAGCTATGCCAGCTGCTTGTCTCATTTGCTTTTCGGGAGGGAAGGTTGTATTGCTGTCAAGCAGATGGTTTGTAGACTGGCTAAGAGATGTCAAAGGACGAGTCAGTTGACAACAACTGGCAGATGCTACAGTCTGAGTACACTGTGCAGGGAGAGTGGTTGCCATCGCTGCTTGCTTCAAGAATATCACTGTTGTGGTTGTTTCTCCTATAGCTTTCATGGATTTTTGTTTTGGCTGTGACTGTCAGAATCCGGTCACATTTGGAAATGCTCTGTGACTCTGGCATGTGATTTGTTGCTTTATGCAGTCCACTTGCTCTTGACACTATAGTGGTATTGCTTAGGATTCATCAGTGCCTTGGAGTGAACAAGGAGATGAGTTGTCCTGTTGGTCATCTGATATGTTAAGAATATATCTGTTCAGGATCCTGAGATTTTTCTTGGTATCCACAAAAAAACTGAAATGCCGCAAAACAAACAAAACTTGAAAAAGGAAGCCGGCAAGATGATAAACCTCAGCAGATGCACCAATTCCAGACAAAGTGATGCTGATAAAACTGCAAGTTAAAATTTTATTTTAAGCTCAACAATAATAGGTTTTTCGTCAGTGTCCCACACCAACTTCATCAGAAAAACAAACAACACATTCCAGCTTACACCTTAATAAAAAGCTCATAAATCACATGACTACTTAGCAATTAAGCCAATACATTCACAACACCTGCTCGAACCCTTCCCTGAGGACTCAACCTTACTGAACAAGCAGTAAAAGGAATATCCATACTTTTGTAAGCCATTCTGAAATAGATAAAAAAATAGATGAAGAAATTAAAATGGATGCAATCTACAAAAATAAATACAATAAAATTACCTAACCAAACTTCTTAATTTTAAAATACAAGAAATGGATAGCATTCCATTTAAGCCTGGATAATGATAAGCTTCTAGTTTTAGTTGCCAAATTAATTCCTTTTGTTCTAAAAGTAACGTATCTGGACCCCCCCTATTGGAAGGAACTATCTGATCAATGACTGAAAAAGTAAATTCATGACCCGGGTATTCTTAACATGCCTGGCAAGCGCATTCTCCATCTTCTCTTTTTTGATGGCATAAAGGTGTTCATAAAGGCGTTCCTGAAGTTTCCTGTCAGTTTTTCCTATATAAAACACCGGGCATGAAGAGCACCTAGCCAAATATACCACATGTGAACTGGCACCGTTAAATCTATCCCTGATGGGGGTATTTGGTCTCCCCAATACTAAAAAAAGTCCCTGCTTTAATAAACCTACAGTATTTACACATATTGCATTTGTACATCCCCCTAACCGCTAACCGGGGCATGGTTCAATTTCATCTGTAGAATACTCCTCAGATTCAACCCCCTCCTAAACACCACCTTGGTTGTGATCTCAAACTGTGAGTTACCTTGCATGTCTAATCGTAAAATACTCCAGTTTTTCTTTATCATGGAGGAAATATCCCCTGCTTAATTTCCAGTTTATTTTTGGGAATCAGGTCATGATGCCAAAGGATTTTCACGTTCCAAGTACATTTAATCCCCCTTTACATCATTCTCTTTATATTTTTGAATGACTGTGTGACTTAGACATTCGTCATTTATTGAAATGTAAACGAATTGTTCCTTATAATATCAACAGAGATGAGAAGTGTCTTTTAGAATTGTTAACCAATTCTTCTGTGAGGGTTATGCAGCCAGACAAGGGGGGAGGACTGGTAGTGATGGAAGAGGTAGATTACATTCAGAGAATGGAAAATATTCTGGCATCTGAAACCTATAGGGAGGTTTCGAAAATGAGTTGAATCAGAGTGTGACCAGGGTCTGTACTTATTTCAATGACCTGTTCATTAATGGAGTCATTAACGTGGAAGTTTCTAACTATATCTGTACCTCTAACCCCAGGATACCTGTCCTGTTTGGCAATCCGAAGATTCATAAGAATGTGCATGACCCCCACATGCGCCAATTGGTGAGTGCAAGGGGCAGTGTGACTTACGCTGGGGCGAAGGTGGACACGATTTTGAAAAAGTATGTGTCCAATGAGTCCCACATTTCTAAAGACCCCTGGTCATTTCTTGAGAGGGTTAATCGTACTCCTTGTACAGGGGAGAGTAATTTCTTGACAATTGATGTTATTGATTTGTACTCTTCTATCCCTCATTCCATAGCGTTAGAATGGATTGAAGCTATCATGACCATTAAACAGGCACCTGCTGGGGACATTCTGATGATGAGGGAGTTATTGGACATCATTCTGACCTGTAATTTTTTTTCCTTTAACAATCGTTGGTTCCACCAATTAATAGGGGTCCCTATGGGGTCTCCTTGTGGGACCAGCGTTGCCAATTTGGTGATGACTTACTGGGAGAGAGAGTTTGTTTTCCCTAATCCTATCATCCAGGAGAAAACCCTGCTTTGCACTAGATTCTTGGATGATATTTTTATCATCCTACAGGGGGAGAGGGAAGTGGCTGAGACACTGTTAGATAGTTTTAATACCTCCACCAGTTTTTTGAAATTTACATTCAATTTTTCTATGGAGAGGATCTCTTACTTAGATGTGGAGTTATTTAAGGATATCCCTCTAGGCTGTTTTACTGCCAAAATTCATCGTAAAGTAACTTTTTCTAACAGTTATTTACATTTTGAGAGCAGTCACCCCTTCCATCAGAAGAGGTAGATAGTAAAGGGGCAGTTGGTGAGGGTGGCGAGGATGGTGTCTAAGTTCAGCGACTTCCTTGAAGAATGTGAGTTTATTCGTGGCCTTTTTTTGAACAGGGGATACCCGGACCATCTCATATCAGAATTGGTCAAGGAAATTTGCGGTAAGAGGAAGAATGGGTTCTACGTACCAATTGTGGGCAATAATGTAGCACCCCAGAACCCTGAGCCATCCCATATGCAAGCCCATGTGAATTACCTTTTCAGTTTTATTACAACTTTCAATGTTGATGCAGGGGATATTTCCTCCATCATAAAGAAAAATTGGAGTATTTTACGATTAGACATGCAAGGTAACTCACAGTTTGAGATCACACCCAAGGTGGTGTTTAGGAGGGGGTTGAATCTGAAGAGTATTCTACAGATGAAATCGAACCATGCCCCTTTTAGGGGGATGTACAAATGCAATATGTGTAAATACTGTAGGTTTATTAAAGCAGGGACCTTTTTTAGTATTGGGGAGACCAAATACCCCATCAGGGGTAGATTTAACTGTGCCAGTTCACATGTGGTATATTTGGCTAGGTGCTCTTCATGCCCGGTGTTTTATATAGGAAAAACTGACAGGAAACTTCAGGAATGCCTTTATGAACACCTTTATGCCATCAGAAAGGAGAAGATGGAGAATGCGCTTGCCAGGCATGTTAAGGAATATCCGGGTCATGAATTTACTTTTTCAGTCATTGATCAGATAGTTCCTTCCAATAGGGGGGGTCCAGATACTTTACTTTTAGAACAAAAGGAATTAATTTGGCAGCTAAAACTAGAAGCTTATCATTATCCAGGCTTAAATGGAATGTTATCCATTTCTTGTATTTTAAAATTAAGAAGTTTGGTTAGGTAATTTTATTGTATTTATTTTTGTAGATTGCATCCATTTTAATTTCTTCATCTATTTTTTTATCTATTTCAGCATGGCTTACAAATGTATGGATATTCCTTTTACTGCTTGTTCAGTAAGGTTGAGTCCTCAGGGAATGGTTTGAGCAGGTGTTGTGAATGTATTGGCTTAATTGCTAAGTAGTCATGTGATTTATGAGCTTTTTATTAAGGTGTAAGCTGGAATGTGTTTGTTTTTCTGATGAAGTTGGTGTTGGGACACTGACAAAAAGCCTATTATTGTTGAGCTTAAAATAAAATTTTAACTTGCAGTTTATCAGCATCACTGTGTCTGGAATTGGTGCATCTGCTGAGGTTTATCGTCTTGCTGGCTTCCTTTTTCATCTTTCTTGAAATGTCAGGAATACTCTTCTTTCACCCCCCCCCCCTGCTGATAAGTCTCCTTCAGCTACTACTGTTGGTTGTTCCTTGTAAATTGGGCAAGTATATGTAATTGTTGAATCACTTTTTGCTAGTGTAGTGTCAAATCTGTACTTTTATTTTTCAATTTACATAAGGTAAGCACTTTTGGCAATAAAGTGGATTAATAGGCTTTGAGGACTAAGTATCTGGTGCATATATAATCAACCGTGTGGATCTTACAGGAGTGTAGGTATCCCAAAACATGGGATTTTACAAAAATTGCTGAATTTCTATTGTTGGAAAGGAAGTACTCTACCTAGGAACCATCAAGAAAGGTTGTCTAGTAGATCAGTTGATGTTGTAAGAAATGAATGTTGACATTTCGTGTCCGACTAACAAAGAGTTGAATGAATTGAGACTGTGCCTTACTTCTGCTCTGCCTTCTCAGCTTTCTGTTTGATGTACCAGTATTTCAAGAAGACTACACATTCTGGGATGTTTTATGCATAGTCCATTGAACTTTTTATGCATAGTCCATTGAACTGTTACCTATCACTTACTGTGGAGGGAGCTGGTATGACTATACTTTTTATATTTCTTTCTATGTTATTAGCTAAAGTTTTATAAGGGTACATGACTAAAGGTCCACATTTAGTTGTTTCTTGTTTCATTGCTTACAAAATTTGCTGACTTTACTTCATATGGTAAAGCCAAGGTATGATAGAAAAACTATATTTAGCAGAACAACTCTTCAATACATAATTTAATAATTATATTAACATTGCTATGCTAGACTTTATCTAAAGGGATTGTTTATTTAATAATAGATTAATCATATCCGACCGGATCCACTTCATTGGCTTGCATATTCCAATGTGTAAATGTAAATAAAATCAGGTGTTAACTATTGCTGTTGGAAAATCTAGTTTAATGCCAACTTTTAATCAGATGCCACCACTTTGTTATATCTGTTGGAATCATGTAATAAAGAATTACAACAAAAGAAGTATAAAGGCAGCAGAATATAAACAGGCAGTACAAGTAATGGCAAGAACGTGTTGTACATGTTTCATCTTACTTTGTGCATCAGTATTTACAACAAAATAAAATAAGAATTACTATCTGCAGTTCACTAACAATTTGCTGCACTGATAACTTACAGCTGTAAAGTCCAAGATTCATAGATATTCCAAGGCCACTGAGTTATGACCATTCATTCCTTTCCAGTACCCTTCCGCAGGAGGACCATGCCAGTCAGTCCCAGAGTAAATTTGTGGATACCCATTTAGTCATCAGGGTTATGTTTAAAAGAAGATAGCAAGTCACACTGCTTAACATGCATGGGAAGTGTATGTTTAGGTGTTTATTTTATTTTACATTTGTTTACCGGGAAAGTCTGACTGGACAGCATGTCCATTTTCAGCGGTGGCCAGGGGAGAAAAGCTCCAAGACATACAAAGAATTTGAAAAACTTAATTTTACAACTAGAAGCAGTTAACAAACTTGACATTTTACATAATATTTCATAAAAGAATTAGTATTAAAAGTTACATGTCATTTTGAGAAGAAAACAAGTTACAATTGCTGGAATATTAAACAGGATTAAAAAAACAGACTAGTAGCTAAAGTTACTATTGGGAACAAAAAAGTTGTATAGACAGTTCTGTTTGAGCCAGTTACTTTTATGTAGGCTTTACAAGGTTAGCCAATACCTGTAGGCAAGAGCTACAGGATAGTTAAACAAGGGATGAGTAGAGAGAGAGTAGAGGAAACTAGAAGTAATTATGTTTGGAAAGTATGTAGTTTCAGGGATGGAGCTAGAAGGGATGTTAAGGAAACTGCTTAATATGATAGTAGAAGTGACTGGAAGTATTAACGTTTATAAAGTATATATCTAGTTTGGTGCGAGTTAGATGGTGATTTTGTTTCTTCTAATTTAGTAGTTTCATGTCCTGGTTCAGTACATGGGCATATCCATGAGGCAGATAGGCGGGCTTTTAGTAGTTTTTTGAATTGCACTGTATTAGTATTGGTTTTGATGTAGGGTGGCCGTGGTGGTGCAGCAGTTAGCATTGCCGCCTCACAGCAAGAGGTTCTCCGGTTCGATCCTCGGCTGGGGTGCCTTCTGTGGAGAGTCTGCATGTCCTCCCTGTGGTCGCGTGGGTTTCCTCCGGGTGCTCCGGTTTCCTCCCACATCCCAAAGACATGCAGTAGGTGGATTGGACACTCTAAATTGGCCCTAGGTGTGCGTGTGTGTGGCTTCTGTGGAAGGTTGGGCGCTGGGCTGGCAACTCGACACCGTAAAACTCCACTGCCAATCATGAGCGGACAGGTGATCCGCTGTGGCGACCCCTAACTGGGAAAAGCCGAAAGAAGGAAGTATTGGTTTTGATGTGTAATGGAAGGCAATTCCAGGCTTTGGTGACATAACAGGAGTAGAGTGATTCTCCAGCATGATTTTTTTTATTTTTATTTCTAATAGTGCCTTATTGCTAGAGTGAAGGGTCCGTTTATTGGAGTAGTTTGTTAGCAAGTTCTTTAGGACTGTTTTTTTTTTCAGGCTGATTTATACTATGGTGGGCCATTTTGAGTTGATTGAGGGGAATTCAAGCCTTGGAAGTTTTCTGAGAGAGTGGCAGTGATGGGATCTATAGTTAGTGCCTGTTGCAAATTTCCTATTTTATTGCAACAGGTTTCTAGTTTTGTCATATTAGACATTCTAATGTTGGCAAGGAGTGGGGATGCTAGCTCTGGTGTCGGCTGTGAGATAGTGTTTAGTCCTGTAGAGGCACACTAGTTTTTTATGTACTTTTTTATGGACTGGGAAATATAAGCATCAGGTAGCAAATTCTGGTCAATAGTAACCCTTAGTAGCTTAGTACTGGGAACTGGAGTTGTAATGGTGTTATTGGTCGAGGTAATTTTGAATGTAGGGGGTGTGTCAGGGGCTCTAGTAGGGTGAAATAGGATTAGTTGATTTTTTGAGGGTTCAAAATTAGTTGAGCATTAGTTAGCCAAGCTTCAATAACTGCAAATGATTGTTGGGTAATTTGTTCTAGTTGGAGGGTAGGAGCGGCACATATAATGGTTGAATCGTCTGCATATTGTATGAGTGTGGTATCCTTTGTAGCTGTATGGAGTTTGTTTATGAAGATTGTGAAGAGGATTGGGCTAAGGATAAAACCTTGTAGGACTCCCAAGGTTATAGGAAGAAGAGGGGAGAGGTTTTGTTGCCATAATACTGCTTGTTGTAAGCCATCCAGATAGTCTTGAAACCAGGCTATTGCTGTCTGGATGAGGCTTAGATCAACTGTGGCATTTAAGAGTTTGGAATGGGATATAGTGTCAAATACCTTTGACAGATCAAGAAAAGTTGAGGAGACTAGATTACCTTCAGTACATAGTTGGTTAATCATATTGGTAAAACTCATTATTGCTGTGGTAGTGCTATGATTAGGGCAGAAACCATGTTGGGTGGGAGTTAGTAATAGGTATTCTAGCAGTTGTGTATGAATGCATTTTTCCAAGATTTTTGAAAGGGGGGACAGTATGTCTATGGGACGATAGTTAGGACTGTAGAGTTACCACCTTTGTGAAGTGGAATTATATGCGCTATTTTCCAGAGTTTAGGTGTTTTATTTTCTGCGATGGAGTGGTTAATTAGGATGGGGATGGGGACTGAAAAGGCATCGGCGGCTGATTTCAGATATTCTGCTGGTAGGTTGTCTGCGGCCATTGTAGTTGGCTTGAGTTTGATTTTTTTTTACAGTAGCAGTATGGACTGGTTGGAATTAAAAGCAGTTGAGATTGGTAATTGGTGGGGGGTAGTGGAGGAGTGGAAGTGAAGTCAGTATTTATAAGGTTTAAAATGGATTTGGTAAAGTATTAAACTGGGTTGGAATATCATCTGTGGTATTGGATAAGTTTGGGCTGAGGTGGCAGTTTGCCTTGGATGCAGTATTTTATTAATGGTGGACCAAAACTTTTGGGAGTTTTTCTGATGTTTTATATGGACGTGATTATAGTAGTCTCTCTTGTCTTGCCTGGTCTATTTTTTGGCTGAGATTTTAAGTTCTATGTATTTTTGATGGTTTGTGGTGGTTTTCTCCTTAGCCCATTTATCCCAGGCTTTGTTTTCTGTTTTTAGTAGAGATCTGGTTGATTTAGTAAGCCAGGGAGTATAGTTGGGTTTAATCCGTAAGGTTCTGGGGGAGTTATTTTATTTAGGATGCTGATGAAGGTGGTGTTAAAGTAATGTACTGCTTCATCTAGAGGGAGATAGTTTACTGGGTTCTAATCACAATTTCCAAGTAAGGTTGCAAATTCTAGAGCATTGAAGTTTTTGGTGTTGCGGATTTGATGGTATTTTGAGATTTTAGAAGGGTTTAATAGTTGTCTGCGAAGAAAAGTTGGAAGGTGGTCACTGAGACTGTCTGGTAGACAACTGTAGATCTGTGCAGTATTGGGATGGCTAGTTAGGTTCCAGTCTAGTACTGACTTTTTTTTTTTAAATCCGTTCTGGTAGGGGTTTTGATTAGTTTTGAGCAGCCATGGAGATTGATGTGGTTAGTAGGGGAAGATGTGTTACAGGCATTACAGTCTGTGTTAAAGTCCCAAGCTATAATAGTTTCTTGAGGGAGGGTGCTAGATGACCATTGTAATATATTTTCCATTGTAGGGGTATTATGCCCAGGTGGGATGTAAATACCTATAATATTTATATGTTTTTTTTTGTATTAAGATAGAGTTTGGTTAGTGTTAGTTCAGCATTTTGGAAAGTGAGAATGTCTATGTTCAGTAGGTCTAGAGATGGGTGATTTTGTATAGGATGGCTACCCCCCACCTTTTTTTTTCCCTGTCTATCTTTTCTGTATATATTGTAGCCAGGGAGTGCTACTTCATTGCCACTGATGACTGGTTTTAGCCAAGTTTCAGTTAACAGGACAATGTCGAGTTGGTAGAGAGCTAGCGTGGCATGGAGTTTGTGTACTTTATTAAGGATGCTTCTTAGATTGATGTTAAGTACTAGGAGGTCTGAAGTTTTCTTGCTGAGGTAGGGCAGTGAGTGGAGTTGACAGGGTTGGCTGAGTGGGTAGTGGGTCTGGGGTTGGGATGAATATCTCCACTATGTAGTAGTTGCATCGTGGTTTGATTTAGTGTTTTTGGGTTTATGCATAGTTTTATCATATTTTAGTGATGTGTGGTGGATAGGTAGGATAGTGAACTTTGCTAGTGAGATAGGAGTAGTGTTATATATAGAGTGGGCTGTTGGAGTGGAGGGTGGTAGTTTTTGTGTTGGTTGGGATTGTGTGGGGGTGTGTATATGGGGATGGGTGTTTGTGATATTGTGAGGGGTTGTAAGAAGTGTAAGTAGAGTTATCCATAGTATTGTAGTGAGGTGTATGATTAACATGTTTGAATAGTGTGGGAATGTGTGTTGTTGAGGTAATCAGTGGTTGTGTGTGGTTGAGTAACTGCTAGGTGTGGCTTACGTTAGGAGTGTTTGGATTGGGTGAGTGTAGAGTGGTTGTGACTTGCTTAGAATAACTGTTGAAGTAGTGGGGCCCAGGTAGGGGGGGCGGAGTGAGCCCGGAACAAAGTGAAGGTTGGCTGTCTGCCTTTGCAATAGGAAATAAAACAATCTTCAATGGGCAGGATCGGCTGAGTAAATGGGAGAATACAATAAATACAGAATGTGCCTTATGTAAGCTGGTTTAAGGTAAAAAAAATTGGTTGGAAAAGCTAGTTAGAAACTGTAGACCCAGTTAGTGAAGGAGAGTTCTCAAGGAGAACATGTACAGCTGAGGGAGCAGTATTTACAGATTGGTAGGGTGTACGTTTATTCAGGGAAGCCACAGCTCTATATTAAAACCAAGCGTTTTGTATAAGGTGGGGAGGGGGATAAAAGCTATCAATAGAGAGGAGGTAGAGGTCCCCGGCAGTGTGCTCACTACAGTTAAGTACAGATGCCTATTACTGTTTACTAGTTTAAATTTTCATGTACATAACATTTATTGGTTACTGTTTCAATGAGGGGAGGTATCCCACGCTGTTACTAGTGGGTCCAGGCTTGAATTCACTCTGCTGAGTCTCAGGTAGCCTGTTTAACCAGTGCTAGGGTGAGGGTTTCTGGATAGGAAAGAAAGCTGGAAGGAGTTGGCTGCGATGTCTGGGGATTGGTAACCAGGCAAGACAGGACTGCAGTATCAGAACAACCATTTAAATAGCATTTTACACATCATTTATGCAGCGTATATTTAATTCCTTTGAAAATATGGAGCATCAGACTTCAATTACTGTAGCACTAAGCAGAGTCACATTGGAGTCGCAATATCCTAATTCCTTAGTGGTTCAATTCTACAACTGAGCGTATCTAGTATGCAATGTTAGAGGCATTAAAACATATGTAGAAACAATTGCTCGCAACAAGGACCGCTCAAGACAACTTTATATGCATGTGGTGACAGCCATCTAAAGGTCTTGATTGTAAAATGCTTACTTGTTTAAGACTGAGCTTACTAATCATATATGGTTCAACATTGACAAAATCTGTAGAATGCAGTGCGCTACTCTTAACTAGTGTGTTATTTAATTGGAGATATTTCACATACAATTATTTGCATACTAGCCCTATCTAGTACATAACAGGCAAAACAGCACAATACAGTGAACTAGGCTATCGAGTACATCACAAGCGAAAACAACACAGTACAGCATACTAGCCCTGTTTAGTTCATAGCAGGCAGAAGCAGCACAGTACAGTGTTCAACCCTTTATCAGTTTGTTAGTGATGTTTTACTTGCATTTAGTCCATTAACAGTCCGTTACAAATGGAGTGCGGCACTTACTCTTTGCCCTATCGAGCATGCTGCAGGGAGATGCTCCGACCTGTAGAATGTAGGATTTAAAAATGGCACCCAGGCAGTCCTGAACACTAAATTAGGTGTGGGTGAAGTAGGGGAGTGAGGGCCAAAGTGCAGGTGAGGTAAGAGAGGGTGGACCTGAGAACGGGAAGAGACGTATATTACTAGCTACAGTGAAACGATTAATGCCGGCTATCTGCCTTTGTAATTGGAAATAAAACCATCTCCAACGGGCAGCATCGGCTGGGTAAGTGCGAGAATACAATAGATACAGAATGTGCCTTACTTAAGCTGGTTTCATTTAAAAAATTGGTTTGAAAAGCCAGTTAGAAGCTGTAAACCCAGTTAGTGAGGGAAAGTTCTCGAGGAGAACGTGTACAGCTGAGGGAGCACTATTTACAGATTGCTAGGGTGTACATTTATTCAGGGAAGCCACAGCTGTAGATTCAAACTGAGGATTGGGTTTAAGGTGGGGAGGGCCAATAAAAGCTATCAACAGAGAGGAGGTTAGAGTTCCCCAACAGCATGCTCACTACAGTTAAGTATAGATGGCTATTACTGTTTACTAGTTTAAATTTTCATTTACATACATTTATTGGTTGTTCTTTCAATGAGAGGTGGTATCCCATGCTGTTGGTAGTGGGTCCAGGCTTGACTTCACTCAGCTGAGTCTCAGGTAGCCTGTTTAACCAGTGCTAGGGTGAGGGTTTTCTGGGCCCTATCGAGCACACTGCAGGGATACGCTCTGACCTGGAGAATATATGATTTCAAAAAAAAAAAATACTAAAGTGAGACACATCCCGAAGGGAGTCTTGGACTTGATAATTGACTTGATCAGTGATGAGTATGAGAGAGCAGTTACTCCTTTAGACCTTGACATGAAATTCCATTGGCAGTTAGCTGAGCTAAATAAAAGGATTTCCAGACAACTGTTGTCACATGATGGTCAGAAGAGAGGCAGTTGTCAACCCAACTACCTAGGTCCCTTAATACGTTTGTTTTGTAGTGGAGTGTTGTCTGTAGAGTATGATGAGGGGAGAGGTTATCTACCTAAAGTGATGATACTACATATTTTAGTATTTAGTTCGAGTCCATTTTAATACAGCAAGAGTTTCCTAAGGGGGGTTCATTCTGGAGAGTTATTGGGTGACTTAAGAACATCCCCCAGTATGCAGTCCTCTGCAGATTTTGTTAGTCAGAGGTGTTGGCTGCCTGCTTGGAGATTTGAGAAGTAAATATAAAGGAGAGGTCCCAGCACCAAGCCATGTGGAGCACCGCTGTTTTTTTCATACTTTCTCTCACTGTGTGGGTTCTGTCTTTCAGACAATTTACCATCCATCTTAACAAGCATGGGTTGCCTTTTCTTGCATTTAGATTTTATGTGAGCATGGGGAACTATATTGAAGGCCTTGGACAGGTCATGATCCTATTGTACTGCATATATACTATCTACAGCCTTTGTAACCCTTTCAAATTAGTTTTGCCATATTAAATAGGCAGTATCCACACTTCACAAAGCCAACATGTTTGGGGGTCAAGTCTAATAAGAATCTTGAAATTGCTGTTTGAGGTCAGTTGTAATATATTCACCATGTTCCCTGACACTGCAGGTGAGGCCTTATAAAGCTGACAGGTCTTTAATTACGCATGTGAGTTGTAAGGCTCCCCTTACGGTAGGGCATCATTACTGGATTGTGCTACATGGCGGGGTCAAAACCAGTTACTAAAGATAGATTAGTTTAAGGAATGTGTTTGCAAGGACATGTTACTATTAGTAAGTAATTTGAGTAAGTATTCTTAAGAGATGATTGCGAAGTAAGGGATTCAGATATTTTTGGGACTTAGAGTAAACATCATGAGAGTGTAGTTGGCACTAAATTAGTTTGCTAGGGTATTGGCAATGTCTGTTGGGTCAGAAGAGGAGGTGTCTATATGGCTAAATTCAGAGCAATATATGGTATTTATTTTCTAACATAGCATTTATAATTATCTTCAGCTTCGGAGGCCATCATAAATTCATTGGCTTCTTTAGTGGATCTGTTAGTGTTCTTCAGATACATTTGTAATGCTCTTGATATTATCCTTGAGAAGATGAGGTTTGGATCTACTAAATAATTTAAGGAGCTCCTTTCTTCATGTTCAGGAGGTGGACCACAATAGTGGTTTATTTTTGAATTTCCCATGTTACCTTGTTCATGCATGGACTGCTAGCTATGTATATTTTTCTAAATGGAAGTAGAGTTCTTTAGCGAAATTGCTGTTATATTAAGGTCAGAAGAAGTGCAATCATAAGTAAATTTTGAAGTTTTCTCACAGATTAGGTTGAGGTTGGTATGTTTGCAGCCCTTAAATTAAGTTGGATTTGCTGTAGGAGTTAAGATGTTTGCAAGTTTATGGTCAGACTTCATTGGGGAAGAAGACACCAGAGGAGTAGAACAAGAAGCAACCATATTTGCAAGAATAATGTTGAGAGTGCTGTGTCCCCTAGGTTTATTTACCAACTGCTCAAGGGAGTTTTTTTTATTGTCCAATTTTTTGGGGGCATATCCTGCATTTGGAAGTATAGGGGTCCCAGTTTATTGAAAGGTAATTGAAGTCACTGAAAATAAAGGGGTTTTGTTATAAGAAGATAATTTAGAACGCTAAGGAGTCTGAAGTGGTCATCAAGGGAGAGAGAAGCTGTTCTGTAATAATACACTATTAGTTGATAATCAGTCTTCATAGGATTAATTATAGTTAAAACTGATTCCAGTCTGAGTCCATGGGGATTTACCTGGAGATGATATGTTCATTGAAAAATATGAAGACACTCTACCAGAGTTGCCATTGGGATTGACTGTTTTCTTTACATTTAAACTAAGCTTCAGTAACTGCACAGTCATGAATGTTTTCCAAATACTGAGTGCCTCAGAATTAGCCAATTTATTGTTTAGAATTCTGGCATTGAGGAGAGCCACCTTGTTGTGATTCGATTTTGTGGTAGATGTTGGCTGAAGATGATTCACTGTCATTGTTGAAGTGACAGCCCAACCTCATGTGTAAAAATAGGGAAAAGGCGGTTGTGAATGGATGTTGGTTACTATGGAGTGAGTGTCTGTCAACTGAAATCTACCTAAAAAGATACTAGGGGGCAGCAAAGGCTGTAGCCAGTATACAGAAGGCTTGAAATGAAAGGTGTGGGCTGTTTTTAGTTAAGCGAGTTGGACTATCGAGCATATTGTCTTACACTGATGTATATTGGATCCTTGGATCCCACTGGAATAACACCAGCTATTTAACTAATTATTTAAGCCAAATTATCTTTTATTTATATTTTATGAATCATTTGAGGTAAAGAAAGGACTTAACTCAGGATTAGCATCTGGTTTCTATTCTTATCTTCATTCATAACATGCATTCTAACATGTTTGTCTGCATACCCTTCAGGTTTATGTTTAAAATTATTTGTTCCCATATGTAACACTACTATGTTGTAGTTGTGTATGTCAGGAGTTGAAGTCCGCAGTGTCCTTGTAATGTCCGAGGTCCTGACACTTGAAAGACAACTCATTATAACATAATTCTTGTCAAGCCTTGTGAATGATGAGCATGACAATAGAGTCTCTTGTCAGTTAAATGTTAATTTTGTTGCTGTAGTTCACGATGATAGCTTTGGAATATTTTTGCTCAAGATGACGCTCTCTTTGAGAGATATTCATGAGGTGGCCTGATTTTTGCTGTGACTTAATCTTATTTGTAGGAGGGTTTGGGTGTGATTGTTTTACAGCCTCAGTACAAGACAAATTTTTTCTCAAAAATTTTTTTTTTTTAGTTTTCAAAATACATTTGAATGAATTCCATAGTCTTTAGATAACATCTTAAATAACTATGTACACTATTTACATTAGCCTGACATTGTAACAGATCTTAATGTATACAGTTACTTTAGAAGTATGTCCAATCCATTATCAGTGTGTCTGATCAATTATTGTATAGTGTCAATCAATGATAAGACTTTTCCCTAAGGGTTGTTGATAAATGGCTTTGGATAAATTCTTAGTTCTTTAATTTTAATTTCCAATAATGCTGTGGTCTTCAGTAGGCTGTAGAAGTCTTCCAAAGTTGGTAATGTGTTTGTATTTCATCTTCTTGTTATACACTTCCTTGAAATTGCAAGTATAGTTCATACTAGATACATGTTTGACCTATTCAAATGATGACCTTCATTCACATTTAATAATATAAGAGCTTTAGTTAAATAAAATGATTCATTAAATAAAGCTTGTAGAAAGTTATTAATACCGTTCCAAATTGGCTTAATTGTAACATAATCAAAGAAAATGTGGTTCCAATCTGCATTGTGTACTTGCTCACATCTCCAACATATTCATTTTATGGAAGAACTAATTTTACTGATTCTGTCTGGGTTAAGAGTGCTCTGTGCAAGCATTTAAATTAAAAACTTTCCAGTATTGTGTAACGGATGTATATTTTATCGATAATAAGCTATTTGTTTTAATATCTTCAGTTAACTTTTGTTATATATTTCCAATGTGAGGTTTTGGGTGTTGTTTTATAAATATTTTGTAAAATTTTGAAATATCTGTTTCCCATGTCAAAGTTATTATGTAAGATTTCATATATGTATTTCGTAAATTTAGATATTTCTTTAAATGATTTGTTAATTATGCTACTTAAATCTTGTGAATATGACAGAATACTCTGTAAAATTAGCCAGTCCTGTTGTGGAATTTTGTATGTTGTTTTTATTACTTGCATATCTGAAATGTTTAGTTCTTTGAAACATTGGAGCCAACAAACAAATTATTTCTGTTCCCAGGAATTAATAATTTCTCTATATATTTTTTGTGGAAAGTTCTTTGTGACTATAAATGATGTTAAAAGATCAAACCAGATTTTTAAATCTGTATTTGCATTAATAATTTTCCAAAATGAGTCAATGTAATTAATCATACGAGTTTTAGTAGGTTTAGTGATGTTATATTGCAAACTAATATGTGCCATGGCAAATTTTTTTTATCTGTTATTTGAAATTGTTTTGTAAATCAGATTCATTTATTGATATTACAGTTACTAATTCTTTCCAATTTGCAGAATAATTTGGACTTATCCAGTCTGCGATTGTTTTAGATATTGATGCTTTTATGTGTGTTTCTATATCAGGAAAGTTTAATCCTCCCCGTTTCCATGGTCTGATATGATGTATTAAAGCTATTCTGTTTCTTTTGGAAAACCATAAAAATTGTATTAGACATGAATTTATTTAAGTATATTCCTTTCTGGTAACACTTGTATTGCCAAGGCGTTATATATATATAGGATCTTGGGCAGTAAAACCATTTTACTAACTGTAGTCTGTCTTCAAATGTTAATATTATTTTGTTCCATTTTTCCACAGAGATTTTAATTGTATTGATGATATTATTGTTGTTTTTTGAGACTAATTCATTATTATCCTTGCATAACTCAGTTCCTAGATATTTTAAGGTAGATTCTTGTTTCTGTATGATGTGATTAAATATAAAAATTTTGATTTTGATTTATTGAAATGGAGTCCTGAAGTAATGTGAAATTTGTCAATTAATATATCTAATTCCTTCTAATGTCTCTTTTGTATTAGATAATGTTAGTAATATGTCATCAAGAAATGACATTACTTTAGAATTGTATTGTACATAAACAGCAATTCCTTTGATTTTTATATTGTTATGAATTGAATCTGCCAATATTTCAATAGCCAGAGCAAATAGAATCAGTGACATGTGACATCCTTGTTTAGTGCCTTTTGTTATATGTATAGATTCAGAGGTAAAAGGACCTAACTTGACATATGCTAAATTATTTGTATATATATTCTTTAGGAGATGAACAAAGGATGCAGGAAATTCAGATAGCATTAGTATTTTGAATAAATAGTCCCAATTTAGGGAATCAAAGGCTTTCTCTATATCTAAGCCAATTATGAGTGTTTCTTTATTTTCTTTATTAAAATAATCTATAAGAGAAATTATCATTTTAATATTGTCGTGTGTGTCTATGATATATAAATCCAGTTTGATCATTATTTGTTTTGGATAGTGGTATTTTCATTCTGTTAGTTAATATTGTCATAAATATCTTATAGTCATTATTTAATAATGATATAGGTCTATATGAGATACAAAGGTTTGGGGATTTGTTTTCCTTTAGGATTGGTGTGATTAAGGAATATCTCCAAGAAGGTGGTATTAAAGCTTGTGACTGAATTTCTAATAGAGTTTTATGGAAGAGGGATAGTATATTTGAAGGAAGAAGTTTGTATATTTTCATAATTATGCCATCTATACCTGAGGCTTTATTTTTACCCTCTTTTATTGTATCTGTAATTTATTTGTAGGATATGGGTGCTTGCAGATCTAGTTTTAATTTTTCTGGTGTTTTTTTTTTATATTAGAACATTTCTCATCTAGATTTAATTGATCGATATGTATATTTTCTTTTTGGAAATGCTCCATATAGTGATTTATATAGGCATCAAGAATGTTACCTATATCCGAGACATTTTTCCCTTTCTTTTCATGGAAGATATTTTTAATGTTATTAGCTTTTGATTGTATTTTGATTCTTGTGGATAAGTTATGTAGATATTTGGGAGAAGTGGCCAAGGTATTAATTTTTAGTTTTTCTAAAGCTAAACAAGTTTTGTGTGTTAGAATTTCATTGTATTTATTGTTTAATACTTCTACTTTCTTTTTTATCTCCAAATGATTTAGATTTTTTCAGCTTTTACTGATAAAAGTTTAGATTGTAGATCTAATAATTCAGAATCCCATTATCTGAATTTTTTCATACCAAGTTAGGGTTTTACCATATATGTAAGCTTTTAGAGAGTCCAATATCATTATTTTATTTATCTCTGTGGTGTAATTAATATCTAAGAAAAACTGTAATTCAGATAATAATCCGGGTTTGAACTCTTTTCATTTTAGTTATATATGCGCTGGAATTCTGTAGTTAAAGATCAATGATTTGTACCCATTTTGAAGTTGTAGTATCAGTGAATTTTGGTCTAAAAAGGGGCAGGGAGTGATTGAGAAATTAATGATTTTAAAGTGAAAGTCATGGGCAGCAAATATTTTATCTATTCTAGTTTGGGTGCCAAATATGTGATCTTGATGGGAAAACAACATATTTATCTTCTTTAAATTTGAAAGTGTCTACAAAACGAAATTATTCTACCCACTTGTTTAAAGCTTTTGATACAGCAGATGTACACAGCGATCTTTTATTTTTAGTTTCAGAAATATCAAATATGCTGTTAAAATCTCCTCCAAATATTAAGTTGCCTTTATAATTATTGGAAATGAAATCTGAGTGTTTAACAGTTCCTGTTCCAATGCCTGGGAATCAATATAGATTGGCTAGGGTCCATATTCTGTTACTATAACTATTACTAATGCCATAAGGCCTTCTTTATCTTCATACTTATAAATGATTTCTGGAGTAATGACGTAGGTTCATAGGTTCATAGATTAGTACTAAGCTAACTGCCCTTGCGAGCCATTTTAAGCCTAGCCAATTATCCCGTGTGAGAATCAAACCCTGCACCTTGTGCTTGCAAGGCAAACACCTTAACCATTAGGCCACCCTCCCAACCCATTTGTTTTCATTAAAATTGTTACCCCTTTTGTCTTTGTCTTCTAAGTGGATTGCGCCAATATGTATCCCCTTAGGATTCCATTTGTAATTGCCATTTATTTTGAAATGAGTTTCTTGAAGGAAGACAATTTGTGCTTTGTTCAGTTTTAAATATTTCAGTAGATTTGATCTCTTGCTAGGATTGTTTAAGCCATTGGTATTTAAAGGTAATAAAGTTAAATCCATCTTAGGTTATTTAGACTGTATTTTTTGTTATATTCTGACTATTAAACATTTTCCTCTGATTATAAAGTATAGGTTTGAACTTTTAAAGGAAATTATCAGTGTTATACTTTGTGTGTTTAACAATAAAGTAATGTTTTGGTCAGGCATACTAAAAGTGTTTTTGTGAAATAAATTTAAATTAATAAATGTTAACAACACTAAGATCCGCACTAGTCATGGAATGAAAATCATTCCTAATCAGATGGATAAACCTAAGTCCATCAGATTATCATCACTCATACCTTGACAATCCACAACATCTGAGCTCCATTAAGTGAATTATCATATGGAGAATATTTGTAATATGTATAAGCAATATTTATATTATTTTGAACAGATATAGTACTGTTGTAGATTAGACAGAATTGTAATACAATATAAATGTATACTTATTGTATAACCAATTAATATTTACATGAAAGATAGATGACAAGCAATTCAACCATAGTAAAGTAGGATGCATTGTTTATAAAACCTCAGTAAAAGAGTATAGCACACAGTTATTTAACATATTCACCCTTATTGATGAAGTCTTTCAAAACTGATTACTTAATATAAATAGATGGTAATAATATTTATACTTAATGTTTATAATACAGTGTATTTGACTAGACAGAAACTCCCCATACTCTGGAATAGACTGCCCATACATATCAAGTAGAGTGCCTCTTTGGCCCTCTTCAAAAGGAACCTTGATGATTGGATGGGAGATAGGAAATTCACCCTGGGGGATCATGTCAGTCGTCCTGCTAGACAGGGGCCTGGAGAAGTAAATATTGTGGGAAGAAATATCCAGGGAATTGTTATGGCTAGGCTTGCATAGGCCCTAGGGCCAATAGCCTTAGTACCAACCTATGAACCTATATATCAGAAATTATATTGCATTTAAGTAATCACTTTGTTGCTAACTTAAAGCATCAAGTTTGTTTTATGTGAACATTGATGAAAGTTAGTGCATTTTAATTATCAGTGCATCCACCCCCCCCCATTTCCTACACATAAATATTTTCATATCTGTCATTTCTTATTATAAAATTAGTGAAATTATAGGTTGAAAACAACAAATTCACTTATTGTGATTAATGATTACAAGTTCCCTTTCCATATTCATAAATTGCCATTTTATGGCATATACTGAAAGTTTTTAGATTTTCAGTTTGATGTCTTGTATAAAACATTGGTTACCTTGCTAACAGCTTAAATATTAGATATGGTCAAGATGGGTTACAAAAACTACAATTCAAGTTAAAGCAATTACATGACTTGTTATGCATATTTACTTATATAGGAAAATCATCATGCTTCGTCTTGATGTTCAGTGTTGTGTATGTCATTTATGACAAGTTAAGACAGTAGTGTTATTATAAACAAGCCCATGTTATTAAATCCTGTCTTTAATGTCTAAATCCAGCAGTCTGCTTCATCTTAAATGACTATTATATTTGTTATGTTTAGATTTACTAAAATTGTAGATTGCATAACTATTGTGAGTTTTTTTTTTGGCTGTTGCTTAGTTATTTGAGAGACCACAAGCAGTAATGCTTATTCTTATTATTAGCTCCTTCCAGGCATGTTTATACAGTCCATAGACTTTAAATTTTGAGACCCGTCTAGTTTCTTACTTGTTATATTTCCATCCTTACATAAACACATATCAGTACTTCAAGCACGGGCAACAATGCCCATCCAGTTTTGCCAGAATACCATTCACTAGTTCATGTGGTGTGTTTCCAGGCTGTTCTTAAAATATCCAAACCAATATTTGTCCTGTTCCAATTTACCAGCCTGTTTCATGGCCACTCTGCCAGTGAACCACTTGACACACCTTCCATTCCCACATATATTTCCATGAAGGAAATCTGATGACACTCTAGCTTTTCCTGGCAACCTCAGACACTCTAGCTCTTCCTGGCAACCCCAGACCCCAATAGAATCAGCTATCCCCATATGCCCAACACGTCCAAGCAAGCTCACCTCCCACACCACTGCAAAGGGTACTGCACAAGACCAAGTGCTCTTAGTCTTTCACAATAACTCAGTAAGTCCTTAATGTGTTTGGACCAAAATACATTTTAAGTATAAAATTGCGCTTATTGTTTTTATTTATTTATTTATTTTTATCAAGAATCAACTTAATGAGCTAAATGAAGTGTTGGGAGACCATCAATATGTGTACATGTGGTTTAAAACAGCCCCTTTATTATATATTATTTTTTTTTTTTTAAAAAATAAAAACTTCATTGCTCCTCAGAGCCGTTAAGCATTATTGTCACTCTGTCTCCGTTAATATAGCAGCCTGGGAGTGGCTGTTTCTGTTAGTGTGTCTGTGTACTGCATACCAGAGCAAAGCTTCACTTCACTGCAACTTCAAGCCTAAATTCCCTCCCTTTCAGTGAGGCAGCATCCAGGAAAAGAACGAAGAGCAAACAGATAAAAAAAAAAAAAAAAAACAAACAAAAAAAACTCCCAGCAAGCCACCACAACAAGAGATAACACATTTTTCCAGCCTTCCCATCTCTCACTCAGCAGATGTATAAGCAAACTATTTTCTGCCAAAATATCCGAAATCACAGTTTTGTCCACCCCCTTCCCCTGGCTAAAACACCAAATGTCTCTTCCTAGTGCACAAGTATCAGTAAACCTCGATCACAAGCTGCAACCCACAGCTTCCCGGAGACTAAAACGGCAACATACAACATCTGCCAGCCACAGCTGCATCTGCACACATGATGTCAGGCTTAATCAAACAGCTCTCGAAGCTATGATACCTGCCAAAATTGATATTAACTATGTTTAGACAGAATAATAATGACATTTGTACTAGCTGCCAGACACAGCTGCATCCACGCACACCATATCATGTTTGATCAAACAGCACTCGTAGTTGTGATACCTGCCATAATTGATATTAACTATATTTAGACAGAATAATGATGACATTTTTACTAAGAGCTTGCTACCATTATTTAACCAGGATATACATGACATTTCTAAATCGTACTTTAACTAAAAAAGGGGGATGCCGCGGTGGTACGGCGGTAGCGTTGTTACCTCACAGCAAGTTCTCCCGTTCGATTCTCGGCTGGGCTTGGGAGTGCCTTCTGTGTGGAGTCTGCATGTCCTCCCCACGGTTGGGTAGCGTTCGAAAGACATGCGTGTGTAAATGGGCATGCCTTCGTTGAAGGTTGAGCGTTGAGCTGGCACCTCGGCGTTTCGTAAAAATCTACTGCCAATCATTAGCGGACCGGAGTTCCGCTGTGGCGACCCCTTACTGGGAAATGCCGAAAGAGAAACAACAACAATTTTAACTGAAAAAGGCATTTGTCTGCATGACAGCATCATTTTTATGATGTGGATTTGTTACATTTGAGTCTGAACTCTGATGAATGGTACCTTGTTGAATTAGTTAATTAATTACTTAAATTATTATAAGTAAAAATCAATGAAAAATGAACAAGATAAGTATTCATTGAATTCAAGTAGGAGAATAGAAACTTCTGTGTTTGCATTATATGTTGCTTTGTTTGGCTTGTATATAATGTAAATAGTAACCCATCTTGAACTACCTTTGTTTATGAAGAATTATTGGACTCTCTGAACATTCTGAATAAATCAATACTGTTTCAGTTGTTTAAGAAACTCTGTTTTTTAACAATAAAAACAGATGACAAGTTAATGTACCATATCAGTTGATACTTTCAGAGATGTAGTTGTAAGAGTTATTTTTTTGGGACAGCTATCTTGGAATCAGTTTTTTTGTTTCTTCTTACTAGCATCAGTCCAAGGATTTGTTTCTTTTATTCTTTTAAGAGTAGGGGCCATCCATTCCATTTATTCTGGTATTGATGCTTTGTTGTTGTTTTTGATGAATATAGTAGCTTCTTCTAAGTCATTAAAGGTTCTCATCTCATTGGCCAAAAGTATTTTATCTTGGCTGGAAAGGCCAGCTGTGCTTTAATGTTGTTTTGTTTCAACAGTTTTATTACTGGCCAGACTTTTTCCCTTTGTTGTAGTATTCTGGAAGCATAATCATTGTCAAACCTCATCAGGCTTTGATTGTATTTTAAGGGTGATTTTCTCCAAGCAGATTTTAATATTAGTTTCTTGACTAGAAATGAAAGAAATTTTATAACTATGGATCTAGATGGACTATTTGTTGAGTTATAAGCAGGTTTCCTCAGTGCTCTATGCGCCCTTTCAATTCCAAAGGAAAGTCCCTCTTTCAAGTCAAGAAATTCAGGAATTCAGGTTGTTAAGAATGAAATAATGTCTTCTCCGTCAGTGTTTTCAGGCAGACCAAAGATCCTTATGTTGTTTCTCCTTTCCCTGTTTTATAAGTCATCTATTTTGTTAAGCAGCCATGTATTCTGTTTAAGCAGAAATTCTTTTTGGAATTCTTCCTCTGAGTCTCCCTTCAATGTCACTTAGAGAAGTCTCTATATTTGTTATTTTTGTATGGTGTTGCTGTAATAGTTCCTTAAGAGTATTGGTCTGTTTTTGAGAATTTAATTTGAGTTTGTTTAAGTCATTTTTAAAGCCATCCATCTTCAAAGATAGTTCCTGTAAGGTAGATGTCATCAATTGCAGTTTTTTTAAAGCAGCATCTGGAATAGAATTTCTTGAGTTGTTCATATTCAGTGATTCGATACATCTCCAAGTTATTTGACAGGAAAACTTTTGTACATCTCCACCAAAATTGATATTTATGTAGTTTATTAGTTTATCTATAGATTTCTGACATTTTAAACTTGAAAGTAATAACATTTTTCTGTATTATTATACTAGTTTATAGAGCTCTCAAAATTCATTGCTCTCAGTTGGCCATCTATGCTCCACCCCCAGTACAAGACAATTTTGATAGGATTGGAGAAGGATTGTGATGTACTTTTATGAAGGCCACAGGGAAAGTTTTTAGATGAGAGGGAAGCCTCCAGCTGAAGGTTTTACACCTCTCACAGATGAAATTTTTTTTGTTGGATGCTCATTATCTGTGAGTATAAGGCAGTTTGTACACTGTCTTAGGAGATCTGGTGATGAAAAGGCTGGCAACAGAGGTGAAATTAGCAGGCTTACCTTCTATCTTCTCCAGTCCTTGGGAGTTTAGATAAGTAATGTAAATGCTGCACTAAGTAGGTAGGATGATTTGAAAGAGAGGGTATAGGTTCATAGGTTGGTACTGGGCTATGTGCCCGAAGGCATAAAAAAAAAAAAAAACTTTCTGCGTCACTGAGGTTATACAACTTCAGACAGTTTGTGCATTCATACCCCCCTCATTAAAGGGTATACTGAAAGTGAAGCCACCATACAGTATACATTTTAATATTACTTTTATGTATTTTGTAATACAGATATAGCTTTTATGCAGTTATACAGTTTTGAATTTGGATATTGAACATTTCACTCAAAGCTGTGTGTGTACTCCTCAGCTTTTCTTGTTGAGTGGGCACCAGTCGGGGGGGGGGGTGCCCAGGGTGCCAGTTGTTCCTACTTACACCCCTGATTTCAGCTGTGTGATATGTATTGGTTGAGTCTTGTACTAGTTGGCTGTTGCTTTTAGTTATGTACCCCTTTACAAATAATGTTAATAGTTCTCTTCCATTTCCTGGTAATTGCTGCTCTTTGATCTTTTTTTTGTTGTTGTTGAGGAATTTCTCAGCATGAATTTAGTAAATAGTTTTCTGCTTAATATTTCAGTCCTTATTTTGCTGATGCTGTCATGCTGTATGACAACTGACTTGTTGAAACACACACGTGTCATTTGTAAGGGTAACAACAGTTGCCATATTGCACTTCCGTTATCAATTAATATATGGTGCATATGTCCATGTCACAAAATATTTAATATTTTATTGCAGATTGCAATAAATGAACAATTTAAAAGAATTCCAATTGACAATGTGTTCTCTACAGA